>NC_142486.1:24466415-24617216 GCF_049115385.1 Moschus berezovskii | reverse complement strand
ACACACATTTAAATTGGTTTCAGGATTTTGCTCTTACAATCTGCTATAGTTAATACCTTGATATGACTCTCCATGAGAAGTGGCTACCTGTGAGGGTTTCTCTCAGGTAGTATATACCTATTAGAAGTGTGTTTCCTATGTTCAGAGTATATGCACCTTCGCCTTTACAGATTTTGCTGAACTGCTCTGTAAAGTGATTTTACTAATCTGTACTCTCAGCAGTAGAGTATGAGAATTCCAGTTGCTCCATAACCTCTCTGTACTTGGCACTGTAAGGTTTTTGATTTGTTTGTTTAAGTCTGTGCTGTCCTTGCTCTTGTTCAAAGCACTTTGAAATAACATTTTGAAGTGGTGGAGAGTTACGGTACCAATTATATTAATTATCCAGTATTCAAACCCAGGATGAATACCCAAGCTCAAAACCACTTGATAATATCAATACTTCTAAATAGGGGTGGGAGTACCATGCAGGTATGTTACACCCTGTATAATAAAGAAAAATTATAAGTAAACTTTAAGTCAACACCTAAGAAAAGAGGTCCATTAAGGCAAAATTCTTTGTATTATTAATCCTGAAATTTCAAAAATTTACTTATTCAGCTTTGTCTGACTTTATGGCATATCAAGTTCCACTTTGTTTCCAGCCAGAGAAAAGTGATTCCTGTTCTCTAGGTTGCCTCTGACTTAGAAAAGTGCCATGATTTCTCAGAACCTCGTTTTTCCATTCATTAAATAATGCCTATACTCTCATGTCCCTGCTCTGCTCCCGACTTGGGGGACAGAATGAATAAATGCTGAGGTCTCCCCAGAAAAAAATGTCATACAGTCATCCTTTAGTATCCACAGGGTACTGGTTCCAGGACCCTCCTGTGATACCAAAATCTGCCAGTGCTCAAGTCCTGTGTATAAAATTGTGGAGTACAGATGGCTCTCCGACTCTCTGGGTTCCCATTCACAAATACAGAGGGCTGACTGTCTATACTCTGCACAGAGTGACTCTTCACCACCATCTCTTACTTCTTCATCGAAACCTATTTGCAGTGTGGTGCTAAAAATCCTCCATAACCAAACTCTTTAAAAATATTCAAGGTCCATCTAATTAGTGCTTTAAGCCAGGCAAGTCATCAACTCCAGATGAAACTGCCAGCTATTCATATTTGACATTTCCTTAAGTTCCTAGTAATTGCGTCTCTCGAGAAACTAACCATCAGCCATTGAGTTTCCCATTTCTTTCATGCAGGTAGATTTGCCCCCAAGGCAACATCAAGAACACTTAAGACATCCTTGGGATGAGAGAGATGTGTGAGCCACAGAGACCCAGGGGGGAATGGAACAGTGCCTGTGTATTGATTTTCTGAAAAAGAAATGAGAAGGTAGAATTTTCAACTCTTAAGGTTTGACATTTGCTATAATTCCTCACATTGAAAAATCCTTTCATTTCCACTGTGACAGTTTTTTCCCCAAAGAAAAGGAGTGGTGTTGACAGGGCCTGTGTGTATTTACAAAGGTTGAATAAGCGAAGGAACCCGAGTCATCACCGCCTGAAATTCCATTTCTTAGTTTTTTTCTCAAACTAACTGGCCCAAGAATCTGTTGTGCGGAAACCCAACCAAATCCCATCCAAGCAAGTCCCCATGAACTTCATGATCAAAATGTCAATGCTTCTAAAAAACAAATCCTTTCTGTCAATGTTGTTTTTGGACAGGTTTAAGCTCCTGGGTAATATAAAGCCCATGTTTTGTGATTGTAAAGCTTCTCGGTTATATTATCGGGGGAATTCATTTCCTATACTTTGCAGCTTACCGTACTGAAATTTGAGAGGATTTGGGGAACAGCTTAAAGAACAACACAGGTCTGGCTGTCAGACCCCACCACTGGACAGTTGACTGGAGCAGAGGGGAAGGGTCAAGGTCTTCCCGAGGTATTTTCTATGTCTATGAGGACTATGAGTCCCTTCAGATTCCTCAGGAGAGCCCTGACTGTGAGTTCTGAGTTTACATCTCTTAATTCTGTGACATGTCTCTTTTTTTTTTGGTCTTTGAAAATTATTTTTTTCAATTATAAAAGTAAAATATACTTGTAAAAATTAAACCTATCAGTGTATAATAATATTATTAGCTCACTTTTATTGAGCATTTATTTTAAGCATCTTACACACAATACTTCAATTTAATCTTTACAACCACTGTATGAGGTCATAACAGTTATCTGAAAGTTTTGAGGTTCAGAGAGGTTATAAGTAACTTGTTTGAGGTCACACAGAAAGTGAGTGGTGAGCCAGGACAGCCAGGCCTTTTGTCTCCTGCATTTGTACATTTAACTATTACATCAGACACTGGAAAGTGAAAGTCTGTCCAAATCCCATTTTCTAGAAATATTACAATATCTAATTGCTTAGAGGGCCTCAGTGAACCACTTCCTGGTGTTCATGCCTTTGTGTAGTCTCTTCCTTTTGAGCCGGAGTTGGTCCTGTGACTCACTTTTAACCGGTAGACTATTGTGGGAGTGACATTGCACAACCAGACTAAGTTTTTCAAAAGGAAACTTGCTTTGGGAAGCTCCATCTTGGAGTCCAGCTGTGAGAAGTCCATGTCACTTGCAGAGGCTGTGTGTAGGGACTCTGATTGAAAGCCCCAGGTGAGTTCATAGCTGACATCCAACATCAGATGTCACGTGAGTGAGCACTCTTGGATGTCCAGCTCAGTGGAAGCCCCGATAACTGCAGTCCCAGCTGCCCCTCTGCTGCAACTGCTAGGGACCCCGAGCGAGAGCCATCCAGCTGAGCCCAGTTAGCCTAAGAACTAGGACAAATAATCCTAAACTGTTGTGTTAAGGTTCTAAGTACTGGTTTACGATAGTTTACGATGCTGCAACCAGAACAGAGGTTAACCATTTGGTGTTTGTTTCTGCAGGATATTTATATGCCTATAATTATAAATATAATTAGTAATATGATCATCACCACAAAATGAGATCATACACTAACACTGTTGTGCAAGCTGGTTTTCTTTCTTAAATTAGAAATTAGAATTTTCCTATGTCAACAGTATTCATGAAATATTCAGCTATGGCTGGACATTACTTACTTTATTATTTTGGCCACTACAGAGCTTCATTAAACATCTTTGCATATTTCTGTAGAATAAGTTCTCCAAAGCAGAAATGCTGGCTTAAAGGATAACACACTTTTTCTTTTCCCCTCTCTCTCCTTCCCTCCCTTTCTCTCTTTTCCCTTTCTTTCTCCCTCCTTACCTCCCTGTTTGCCTCCTCTCTTCCTAAAGACAGCTAATAGAATTTGTAAGAAGGAAAGGAGCTCAAGTTGAAGCTACAAAAAGATTTAGGTTAGACATCAAAGAGCACTTTCTGACTGCAGTGGCAGTTATGTGAACTGGAGCAGGCCACTGATACCACAGCCGTTTGGTCCAGGCAGGTCTTCCAAAAAGAATAGAGAGTTGTGGATTTGGGCTGATTAAATTCCTGGGATTACCATCTACAAATCCTCTCTCTCTGCATCCTAAATCATGTTCTTGTGAATTTCCAAAAAGAGAACCATTCAACCCTTTCAGCCACCATTCCCTGTGACTTAAATGAATCCCCCGCTCCTTCAGATGCCCATGTTTTGCACTAGAAGAGGCATTCCTCATGTCCTACAGATACAGCAGGACCCCTGACATTGTGAGCAATTCTGGTGGTGTTATTTATGTGGCTGCTGGAAGGTACCTCAAGGACAGATTTTTAGGAAAAGCAATTTCCAAGTCCCGCAAGCTAGAAATCAGCAGTGTCCTTGTTTAGATCAGCTGTGGGGGCTGAATTGTGTGATGGGACATTGCCTCTTTTGGGCTGTCACTTTCCTTACTGCTACCTTTTCACTTGCAGATCTTGGAGTGGAGAAAGGGGAAACAAAATGATGCTAGCTCTGGAATCCTGAACCAGGCTGCTGCTACTGCCCTGGTTCCCTGTGGTGGGGAGGGCACCAGCTTGCTGCACCTAGAGGGGCCAGAAGTAGGAGGCATTGTTTCCATCGCAGCTGCCACACCCATGATGCAGAGCACCAGGCGTGTGGTGGTGGGTGATGGGGCCCAGAGCTACATAGCTGATGGCTTCCCCAAGGAGTACAGCTCTGCAGTGTTTGATGATTATAGTGCCCTGAGTGCATGATGGGCCCAAACCTGTGGGATGCAGGGCCGGGAGGAGTACGACCCTCTTGCACACTCTCCCACCCCTAGGCCAATGTCTTTGTCATCTGTGCCTCCATTGCAGAGAATGTGTGGCATCAGTGGCATCCAGAAGTGTGTTACCACTACCCGGAGGTGCCCAGCCTCCTGGTGGACATCAGGGAAGACCCGAGAACCCAGCCTGATACCTGTGGCTCCTCAAGGAGCAGAGCAGACCCATGCTGTGAGCTATGAGGAGGGCTCAACTTGGTGACAGGACAGCACTCAGCTTGGGACACCCCCTGCCTCTGACTAGTTGTGCCTAGAGTGCTCCAGCTGACCTAAAGGACAATTCTGAAACCCCTGGGGGTTTTCCTGAATGCCTTTAAAAGAGGCCCACAGGAAAGGGGCTTTGGGCTCTGCTCCTCTCTGCTTGGGAACACCAGGTATTCTTGAGAGTTCAAGGTTGTACCCCTCCCCAAGAAGCAGCCCAGTGCCCCTCCCTGTTTTCCCACACAGACATTGCTGCCTAGATGCTGTGTCCTCTCAGGTTAAGAGCTCTTAGCTGTCCTGTCCTTAACTGCTCTCTCACTGCTCTTCATACTGTTCCTGCTCAAGATGCTCTCTCCTTTCCCCAAAGAAGGAGCCACAAAACCCAAGGAAAACAAATGCACCCTAACCTACCCCTGCGTGCCCAGGCTGCTTCTGCATCTGCTGACTCCGCCCCCACCCCCTCTGGACCTTTCCCACCCCATCAGCATCAAGAAAATCTCTGGTCTCCAGTGGGGGTGGGATGGTGGGGAAGATGATGCTGACAACACTTGGTATTCAGTTTTTTTGACCTCTGTGGATGGTGTCAGGAGGTCTTCAGGAGGTTGTGCCCTCCTGAGGGCTCCTAGGAGAGGAGCAGGGAAGGGTTTCCAACCCCAGGCACTGCCTGCTGGCCAGTGGCCATCCTTGTTTCCTGTTGTTTCACTTGCTTCAGGGCAAAAGCCAGGGAATGTGGAATGTCCTTCCTGAAGTTGGTTGTTAGAGGCATGAAACTGACTGTGGCTGGTGGAGTGGAGATCAGGCGGTGGGGCCCCACCTCATAGGAAGGTAATCCCTGAGAGATGCTTTCAAGGTTCCTACAAGTTTCCTTCAAGGCCCTTCAAGGAAGGGACTTTTGTTCCTTTTGCTCTTGGCAGGCTAAAAGTTGCAAATCATAGTTGAGGAAGTTATGAAGTAGTGTGACTAATCTCCCTGAGCCCCATTCCCTACATCTGTGAATTTGGCGTCAATATAAATGGTACCATCATAGACTGATAGAAAGATAGAGGAAATAAAGTGTGTAAAATGCTCCCAGAACATGGTGAGCACTCTGTAAATGTTAATTGTTACTTTTCACACCTGGCCTGAATACACAGTTCAGTTCAGCAGACAATATTGAGTTAGAGGCCAAACCCGTGCTGGAAGTAGAGCTGAATAGGAGAGAGTCTGAGCTCTCAACAAATCCATAGAAGAGTCCCATCTACCTCAATGGATCATTCCAGGCATTACAATCCTGTCACCTTATCTGGAAATTCTTCATTCCCCATCCTTCTAGCTGTGTCTGTATTTCACCTCCAGCCTCCTCTTTGTTTTTCTGTTTGGTGGAGAAAAAACATTGTGCTTTACTACTTGATGATTCAGTTGTCTCTTGCATTCTCTGAAACAGCCTTTTTCTTTTTAAATTCTAGTTCTTATTTTGATAGCCCTTTAATTTTCTTTGTAGCTTTACTCTCCTGCCCTTCACTGTTATACTACTTGTCGCCACATTATCATTTGAATGTATTCTTTTCAAAGTAGGATCAGTGTTTCCCGCTTTCTTTGAATCGCTCTAGGATCTCATGCCTAGAGTGAGAGCACAGCTTGAGGCAGGGAAAACAAAAATATTAAATCGTCGATTGATTGGTAGGGGCTGATGGGCACCATATTGAAACTTTCCCCAAAACTACACCTGTGTTTGGTAGTGCTGTGATGGATTGGTGATGTCTACCATCATGGAGGGGTGCGGGGGACAAAAACGCTGTGGGGATTTGCCGTGAGGAAGTCTTAGGACCTGGATCCATGGTGCAGCTTTCCTTTCCCTCAGAACTTAAGGAAGAAGTCGTTTCCGGTGTTGACCAGGACTAGTTGAGATTTAGCAAGACAACCCACGCCAATATTCTTGCCTGGAGAATCTCATGGACAGAGGAGCCTGGCGGGCTACAGTCCATGGGGTCACAAGAGTCGGACAGGACTTAGCGATTAAACCACCACCAACCAAGCCTGCCTCTGCAGTTGGCTAGTCAGCAAGAGCTAAGATGGCTGCCACCCCAGGCCAGTCTGACTCAGGGCAATGGGGAGAAGGGAGTCAGCATCTAGGCCAAGGGCCAATCAGTTGGCCTTCTCTTGACAGTAGAATTGATTCTGGCTTTTTGGCCAGGGGCAGCTTCTTTAGGTAACCACGACAACTATTAGATTCTCAACTGGGAAACCACATTCAAATTGGCCAAGGACTCAGATGTTTTCAAACCACAATTCTCAGTGCCAAGCTTCATTTTCTTATGACTGCCATATATTGAGCATCAACTGTGTGCTGGGTGGCTTTATATAGATGAGATGATTTTATGAGACTTGCTGATGAATATTTTTACTTTCAAAGTTATGCATTTAATTTAAATGGCATTAGAGGAATGTTATTTTTCCATTTAGGGCAGTGATAAAAGCCTTTGTATAAAATAACTTTATTTAAAAAGTGAGTTGATTTAAAGAAGTATATAAAATGGCAGTGCAAGCATTCTCTGATCTCCATTTTACAAATGAGAAGAAACTAATATAAAGAAAGGGTGAGCTACCTGCCCAAGATGGCACAGCTGGGAAGTCTAAGAAGCATTTTGCGAGCACTTGATGGTGCCATTCTGGGTCAAGTTTTGTACCAAGTGAGGGATGCAGCTGTGTTTTCTCAGCTCTGGGGCTTTTGTCACAGAGACAGATGTGGGCAGGGCTTGAGGCCAGAAAACAGAGCAGAAGAGTTCTCAGAAGGATGAGCTTGGGTTAAAGTTAGAGGCATGAATTTTGGAGTCTGGAGGAGCTGGGTTAGCGCTCCAGATCCTCACATTTCTCACTGGCACTCTTGAGCAAGTAAATGCAGGGGGAAATTGATAAATGAGGGTAACAGTGGTGTCTGGTTCAGAGGGCTATTTTGAGGATTGGAGGGAATCACACACAGATAAAGCTCTTGGCATGGTGCCTGGTACAGGGAGAGTGTGTGCTAAGTGGTCTCAGTTAGTGTCTTTGAATGTGATGACCAGTCCTGTGAAGGCGACAAACTGAACCAGGCAAAAGCCTGATGCAGAGGCAATAGCACAAATCTAGGTGGGGGCTTTTCCCGGTGTAGTTCTTGAGGTTTGGAGAACTGGCTCTAGAAGAGACCTCTGACTTATTTTTCATACTCGGTCACTGAAAGTGTCCTTCAGGCTGCTGTGTGTTACATATGAAAGTTAAGAGAGTAAATCCTAAGAGTTCTCATCACAAGGAAAACTATTTTTGTTTCCTTTTCTACTTTCTCTTTTTCTTGTATTGCATCTGTATGAGATGACGGATGTCAACTAAACTTATTGGAGTAATCATTTCATAAAATACGTAAGTCAGTCATCATACTGTACACCTTACACTTATGCAGTGATGTATGCCAATGGTATCTTGATAAAACTGAAAAAAGAAAGCATCCTTAGCCTTTCCAATTTTGTTAGGAGACCCCTTGGGATTAGGCTGAGTTCTCACATAGACACTTGTGTGCTCCTGGACACGTTGCTTCCCTTCTCAGAGCCTCAATTTTCGGATCTGCAAATTTAGCCACTTAATAAAGCAATAATTTAAAAAAATAGTATCATAGCTCCCATTTGGTAAAGGTAGGCAGAGGTTTAACAGGTACACAGGAAAAGGAAGGGCTCCCAGAGAGTGTGACCCATATGTGCCAAGGCAAAGAGAAGGAAAAAGGAAGATCCCTCACCATCCTCTCAGGGCAGCTAATAGTTATTGAGTGTTTACTCAGTTCTTCATCTATGAAGAATACTTCATGTCTATAATATCAAACATTATCTAATATTAAATATCCAACAGGGTTTCCCTAGTGGCTCAGATATTAAAGAATCTGCCCACAGTGTAGGAAACCTGGGTTCAATTCCTGGGTCGGGAAGATCCCCAGGAGAACAGAATGGCAACCCACTCCAGTATTCTTGCCTGGAAAATTTTATGGACAGAGGATCCTGGCAGGCTACAGTCCGTGGGATTGCAAAGAGTCAGACATGACTGAGTGCCTAACAATTTCACTTTCAAATATCCAATATACAATATTTGGTAATAAAGTAGGTACTATTTTCATCCCTTTATTATAGATGAGAGAGACTGAGGCGCAGAAGGTGAAGGAGTTGACTGAAGTTGGAGGCAAAAGTGTCGAATGCCTCTTCTAGTTCTTCCACTCACACAGATCTACAATACAAGAGCTGAGCATATGCAGTAATAATTGGGACATTGATTAATAATGATTCCCTTTACTAGGCACTTGCTATTGTGGCTCACTTGTTAGAGGTTTTACTGGAATCAAATTTAATCCTCACACAACATTAGGAGATAGATACTATTTATTAATAGGCCCATTATAGAGTTGAGAACACTGAGGCTCAGTGGGTTAAGAGACTGGCCTGCTGCTGCTGCTAAGTCACTTCAGTCGTGTCCGACTCTGTGCGACCCCACAGACGGCAGCCCACCAGGCTCCCCCGTCCCTGGGATTCTCCAGGCAAGAACACTGGAGTGGGTTGCCATTTCCTTCTCCAATGTGTGAAAGTGAAAGTGAAGTTGCTCAGTCATGTCCGACCCTTAGCGACCCCATGGACTGCAGCCCACCAGGCTCCTCCGTCCATGGGGTTTTCCAGGCAAGAGTACTGGAGTGGGGTGCCATTGCTTGGCCTACTAGATATCAAATGTATGCTGGACCTAGGATTCAAAAACAATTTATTAGACTATTTAGAGTCCATTTGATGGACCTGCTCATCCAGTTTCTTCCATCATTAGCTCGAGGGAACTGACCATTAAGTAGAAATGGGTCAATTCTTTCTCCGTTTCTTTTTTTTTTTTTAACAGTGGGTATCAGCTGGCATGTATATGGCATGAGGTAGATGAGGGAAAAATTCCCTACAGAGGATTTGTAAGTCCTTCAAGAATACTCACCAATTGGTATAGCCACTATGGAGAATGGTATGGAGGTTCCTTAAAAAACTAAAAGTAGAGCAGTGCCACTTCTGGGCATATATCCAGAAAAAAACATGATCCAAAAGGGTGCATGCACCCCAATGTTCATTGCAGCACTGTTTACAGTAGCCAAGACATGGAAGCAACCTAAATGTCCATCGACAGAGGGATGGATAAAGAAGATGCAGTACATATATACAATGAACTATTACTCTGCCATTAAAAGGAATGAAACAGAGCCAACGTGGATGGACCTAGTGATTAGAGACTGTCATACTAAGTTCTAAGTCGCTTCAGTCATGTCTGACTCTTTGTGACCCCATGGACTGTAGCCCACGAGGCTCCTCTGCCCATGGGATTTTTCAGGCAACAGTACTGGAGTGAGTTGCCATTTCCTCCTCCAGAGGATCTTCCCAACCCAGAGATCAAACCTGGGTCTCATATCTCCTGCATTGGCAGATGGGTTCTTTACCTCTAGTGCAACCTGGGAAGCCCTGAGATTGTCATACTGAGTGAAGTAAATCAGACAGAGAAGGCAAAATATCCTATGACATCTCTTATATGTGGAATCTAAAAATAAATGATACAAATGAACTTATAAAATAGAAAAGGACTCATAGACGTAGGGATCAAACATGGTTGCCAGGGGAAAGATGGGGAGGGAGGGATAGGGAGTAGGGAGTTTGGGATGGCCATGTACACACTGCTGTATTTAAAATGGATAACCAACAAGGACCTACTACATAGCACATGGAGTTCTGCTCAGTGATACGTAGCAGCCTGGACGGGAAGGGAGTTTGGGGGAGAACGGAAACAGGTATACGTATGGCTGAACCCTTTCACTGTTCACTGAAACCATCACAACATTGTTAACTGGCTATACCCCAGTACAAAGTAAGAAGATTTTTTAGAAAAGAACACCTGCCACTCCCAGCCCCTGGGAATAAGCAAGGATAAAGAGACAGGGAGTCCATCTCTGCCTCTGAGGGTCTACTTTCTTCCTTCAAGTACAAGGCTTATGACTGGGGTCCCCTCCATGGCTCCTCCGGATATGGAATGGTGCTCGCACCGGCTCATCCTCCCTGGGATTCACCCTAGGTGCTTGCCACTGGTGGCTGCCGTGTGCACAGGATGCTCATTTGCTTGACAGTTTTGTGGACCCAGAGTGATGGTCACAGGGTGTCAGGGGACCAACAGGAAATCAGAGGCTTCTGGGCTCTTCATCTGGAGTTCACTTGGGTGTCAGAGGCTAATTGTGGCTCTGCTCAGGTTGTCACTGTTTGATTAAACAACTTGCGTTAAGCACCATCTGTCTCCCAGTGGCTGCTGGGGGTAGGTATTTGCAGCTATGGGCAAATTTCTTATCAATCATGCATATAAAACACAGCTAGTATGAAAGCTTCATTCCTGTTGCCTGTCTTCTTCCACGCAGTCAAGGACAATGGGACAATTAAAGGAGGCTGGCACTCATTTACACATTTCACAAACATTTACTGAGCAACTCACCCTGCACCAGGCACTGGGCCACGCACTGCAGATGCAGTGCTGTGCAAAAACATATGTGGAACAAGTCCACAAGGGGCTTACGATCTATTTTAACGAAGTAGAGGTCTGTTCTGCTACCTACTAGCTCTGAGGCCTTGGGTGAATCACACGTTTCCCTGGACCTTTTCTCAGTCAAAAAGCATGTGCTGGGCGGGTGCTATGTGGCATTCACAGCACTGAGACTGCTGGAGCGAGGAGGCATCTCTCTCCACTGGCAAGGGAGGCAGAAGGGGAAAGAGGGTGCATGACTGAGAAGCGAGTGTGACCCGGGGGGTCCAGGCGTTTTCGTGGGCCCACAGGGAGAAAGTGGGAATGAATTCTGACTTTGGGGCCTGGGAAAGCTGCATGAAAATGTGAAGAGGAGCTGGGATCCAGGACCTGCATGAGCAAAGGAAATGGGGCCACAGGTGACACAGTCAAGAACGAGGAACATAATAGATAAATTAAACAAATAATTCTTCAGCTAATAACCCAAGCTGTCTGTCTAGCCTGAAGGCTCTCTTCCCAGGAGCCATTTCCTAGGGACAGCTGATTGCCCTGCAGCTAAAGCCAGGTATAACCTGCAGCAATCAGCTGTCGACTTCACACCTCCAACTGCTTTCTAGTATAAGGTCTGCATCAA
Organism: Moschus berezovskii; assembly: GCF_049115385.1. Taxonomy (NCBI): domain Eukaryota; kingdom Metazoa; phylum Chordata; class Mammalia; order Artiodactyla; family Moschidae; genus Moschus; species Moschus berezovskii. The sequence continues at coordinate 24,605,642 of NC_142486.1, read as the reverse complement.
ATGTCTCCAAGTTAAAAGAAGGAAAATAACCTTCAGCAATCAGCTGTCGACTTCACCCCTCCAACTGCTTTCTAGTATAAGGTCTGCATCAAATGTCTCCAAGTTAAAAGAAGGAAAAACAATACCATGTGATGCCAAGAAACAAATCCCACTCACTAGGCTATCAAAAGTCCCAGGACTTGTTGTAAAGATTAATCTACTTACCCAGGGTTCCATTGCTATAGGCACCATCAACACTGAACACAACTCTCACGACCACTTCTTTGACGATTTGGGAGGCACTTCAGGGATTCCCAGTGTCATCCCAGAATGAAAAGAGGCAAAGAGTAAAGATTCTGGAGACTTGCTGCTAGGGTGCAAACCTGCTTCTGCCACTTACTAGCTGTGTGAACTTGGACAATTTACTTAACCTGTCTGTGCTTCAGCTGGCACATCTATGTAAAAGATAATGATACAGTACAGGCTTTTGTGAGCCTTAAATGAATTAATACATGGAAAGTGCCCAGTGCATGGTACCATATAGGCCATATAATTTTAACACCATAACTATTAGGCTAGACGTCCAGAAGGGCAGGAAGTGTATTTGCTTATTACTATTAACATATTGCCAACCTCTTACACAGTCCCAGGCATATGGCTGTTGTTGTTTAGTCACTAAGTTGTGTCTGACTCTTTTGTAACCCCCATGTACTATAACTTGGGCTTCCCAGGTGGCTCAGTGGGTAAAGAACCCATCTGCCAATGCAGGAGACATAAGAGACACGGGTTCAATCCCTCGATAGGGAAGATCCCCTAGAGGAGGGCCTGGCAACCCACTCCAGTATTCTTGCCTGGAGAATCCCCATGGACAGAGGAGCCTGGTGGGCTACAGGCCATTGGGTCACAAAGAGTTGGACACAACTGCAGCGACTTAGCAAGCATGTACTCTAGGCTCCTCTGTCGATGGGATTTCCCAGGCAAGAATACACAATTGGGTTGCCATTTCCTTTTCCAGGGGATCTTCCCAACCTGGGGGGTCCAAGCTGCATATCCTGCATTGGCAGGTGGATTCTTTACCACTGAGCCATGAAAGAAGCCCTAGGCATATGGTAGGTACTCTAAATTTATTGAATGAATGATTATGAATATAGATTAATGTGGCATTGTAGACATGCAGAAAAGGGCTTTGTCATAGTTTTGAATAAACTGGAAGATTGCTAAGTGTTTACTGTGGAAAATAAGTCAGGTGATGTGATCAAGGGTAATTGGAAATTAATTTAGTGTTCAGTGGGAGAGAGATCTTTTAAAGACTATCAGCTTCTCCACGTTTTGTGCCAGAATCTTCCATGTGAATCCAATTTCAGTTCTGTATAAATTTAGTGATGCCTAACTATTAGCCTGGAGAAGGCAATGGCAACCGACTCTAGTACTCTTGCCTGGAAAATCCCATGGGTGGAGGAGCCTGGTAGGCTGCAGTCCATGGGGTTGCTAAGAGTCGGACAGGACTGACCGACTTCACTTTCACTTTTCACTTTCACACATTGGAGAAGGAAATGGCAGCCCACTCCAGTGTTCTTGCCTGGAGAATCCCAGGGACGGGGGAGCCTGGTGGGCTGCCATCTATGGGGTCGCAGAGTCGGACATGATTGAAGCGACTTAGCAGCAGTAGCAGCAGCAAGTATGTGCCAAGCCTGGATCAGTCTCTCAAGGAGAACAAGACCCTGGGCTCAGGGTGCTGCGATCTTACTGAATAAGTCATCCCAAGGCAGCATGAGGAATCATTCAAACTCCTTGCTCCCTTCAATGACTATGCCATGACTTATGAACTCAGATGGCACAAGATACCAGGCAGGTGACATCAATGAGCCTGCAGGGGCCTTTAGTCGACTCCCTAGTTTATATCCCCTTTCAAGAGAGGAGCCACTGTTCAGTTTCACCTAGTAGTTTCCCTGATGCTGGGAAAGATTGCAGGCAGGAGAGTGGGGAGACAGAAGAGATGGTTGGATGGCATCGTTGACTTAATGGACATTAGTTTGAATAAACTCCGGGGGATAGTAAAGGACAGGGAAGCCTGGCATGCTGCAGTCCATGGGTTGCAAAGAGTCAGACATGACTGAGAAACTGAACAACAACAAGTGGTTTCCCAGAAGGGAATGACAACCAGCTGTGTCCGTGCTCAGTTGTTCAGTTGTGTCCGACTCTTTGCAACCCCGTGGACTGCAGCACGCCAGGCTCCTCTGTCCGTGGGATTTTCCAGATAAGCATACTGGAGTGGGCTGCCATTTCTGTTTCCAGGGGATCCTTCTGACCCAGGGACCAAACTGCAGGTGGATTCTTTACCATTGAGCCACCAGGGAAGCCAACTATGGCTTGGTCACCCGATATTTCAAGAGAGAATTGCAAGCAACACACACATACACAAATGCACAGAGTGACCCGTGGGTCTCAGATTTGAGACCTCTGCTCTATAGCAGAATCCCGTGTCTTTGCACAAACAACCAGATACCTTCCGTACCATTAGCTCCCTCTGTATCCTATGCAAATGTTCTTCACTTTATGAGCTTTTGCCCCATTGTGCAGTGCTCTTTCCTAGCTTTGTAGCACACTATGGGCTATTTCTTCTGCCTGGAATCCTTTCCCTGCCTATACCACTTTGCCTGGCAGACTCTTTATTTTTAAAACCTTTCCTGTTCTCAATGCACTGAGGTAAGCACCTTATTGGATAGAGTATTTAGAACATTTTTATAATGATCTCCTTCAAATCTTTGTCATCCATTAACTGGGAGTCCCTGGGAGGCAGAGACTGTATTTCTTTTCTGTGAACCTTGGGGGCCTATCACAGGGCAGACAAAGAGTATGCACTCTGTCAATGTTAGAGAAATAAAAGAGTGACAGATGGATGGATGGATGGGTGGATGAATGGATTCCCCAAGGCACTCTCTGTGGAGCATTTATCTGCTGGCTGTCACTTCTGAGGTGCTCCATTCTGTCCATGATGACATGATCTTATCCCATCCCTCTGTCTTCTCTCTAACCCAGTCTCTCTAGGTAGCCTCTTGGGAAAATTTTCCTGTTTCCTCCTAATATGGTTGATAGATCTGGGTTCAGATTACCCATTTACTTGTCCAGGCATGATCTTAACTCAGTTTCCTCATCCGTGCAATGGGCACAATACTATTTCCCAAAGGACTTCTTAAAAAGACTGAGTAGGACTTCCCTGGTAGTCCAGTGGATAGGAATCTGGCTGCCAATGCATGCAACCTGGGTTCACTTCCTGATTCAGGAAGAGTTCACATGCCATGGGGCAACTGAGCCCCTGTGCCACAATTACTAAGCCTAGAGCCTGTGCTCCCTAACAAGAGAAGCTACCGCAATGAGAAGCCTATGCACCACAACTCGAGAGTAGTCACCACTGGCTGCAACTAAAGAATAGCCCATGTTCAGCAATGAAGGCAAAAGCGCAAAGCCCAGTGCAGCCAAAAATAAATAAATAAAAATTTAAAAAAGAAGACTGATCTATACATCTATGTCTCTTTCGCTGTCTCGTATACAGAGTTAAGGTTACCATCTTTCTAAATTCCATGTATATGCGTTAGTATACTGTATTGATGTTTTTCTTTCTGACTTACTTCACTCTGTATAATAGGCTCCAATTTCATTCACCTCATTAGAACTGATTCAAATGCATTCTTTTTGATGGCTGAAAAATACTCCATTGTGTATATGTACCAAAGCTTTCTTATCTGCAGATGGACATCTAGGTTGCTAGTCTTTGGGACTTTGTGGGAGAGGGTGAAGGTGGGATGATTTGGGAGAATGGCATTGTAGCATGTATATTATCATATGTGAAATGAATCACCAGTCCAGGTTTGACGCATGATACAGGATACTTGGGGCTGGTGCACGGGGATGACCTGGAGGGAGGATATGGGGAAGAGGGAGGTGGGAGGGGGGTTCAAGAAGGGGAACACATGTACACCCGGGGTGGATTCGTGTCAATGTATGGCAAAACCAACCAATATATTAATGTAAAGTAATTTGCCTCCAATAAAAAAAAAAAGAAAAAAGAAAAGACTGAATAACTTCATACAGCAGAGCATTAATACTATGCCTAGCATTTAGTAGGTGCTCAAAAGTATTATTCATCCCCGGTGGCTCAGTGGTAAAGAATCTGCCTGTCAAGGCAGGAGATGCAAGAGACATAGGTTCAATCCCTGGGTAGGAAATGTACCTGGGATGAGGAAATGGCAACCCACTGCAGTATTCTTGCCTAGAAAATTCTGTGGACAGTGGAGTCTGGTAGGATATAGTCCATGGGTTGCAAAGAGTTGACACGACTGAGCATGCACACACATTTGTGTATTGGATGTGATAACTTCTTTCTTAGAGCATCAACTCTTTCCCTTGTCAGAAAGTGGGGAGCACCAATTTGGAAACCAGACTTTGTGGACTTAAATCCCAAGTTTGTCAATTCCTAGCTTTGTGGTCTTGGCTAAGTTACTTAAATACTCCTTGCCTTAAAGTTCCTCATTTGTAAAGTGGGGATAATAATTCCTGTCTCCTAGGGTTCTTGTGGGAATTAAATCAAGGGCTGAGAAGCGTGTTTGGCACATAGTGAGTGCTCAGTAAGTGGTCATTTTGTTGCTTGCCAGCTCAACCCAAGAGACTCAGGGGTGAAGAGGACTTCGTGTGTTCACCAGGACTCCTTACTCAGTCCAACTTCTGCCCCTTCCTACCTCTGGGTTGGCCAAAAAGTTCCTTTAGTTTTTTAAGTAAAAATAAAAGACACATTTTCCATTTTCACCAAGAGCTTTACTGAACAATATATTTACCATTTTGTTCCACTACCTTCTGCCATTTTTCAGGCAACTTCATAATTCCATCTTCCCAATACTTTTATTTTTTTGAGCAAAGAACTGTTCTAAATGCCTTTTACAGTCTTCTAGGGAATTGAAATTTTTTCCATTAAGAGAATTTTGTAAAGGCCAAAATAAATGAAAAGCTGAAGATGTAATGTCTGGTGAACACAGCAGTTGAATCAGAACTTCCCAGCCAAGCTGTAACAGTTTTTGCCTGGTCATCAAAGAAACACATGGTCTTGTGTTATCCTGATGGAAGATTATGTATTTTCTGTTGACTAATTCTGAATGGTTTTCATCAAGTGCTGCCTACAGTTGGTCTAGTTGGGAGCAGTACTGTTGGAAGTAATTATTCGGTTTCGAGAAGGAGCTCATAATAGAGGACTCACTTCCAATCCAACCATATACACAACATCACCTTCTTTGAATAAAGACCTGTCTTTGGTATGGTTGGTGGTGGTTCTTTTCGCTTGCCCTGTGTTCCATTCCACACTATTGTACAGTATCCACTTTTCATTGCCCATTACAATTTGTTTTAAAAATAGAACATTTTGTTTAAGTAAAGAATTACATGTGGAAATACAGTCAAGGAGGTTTTTTTAATTTTCATTTAACTTATGTGGAACCCAAACATCAAAGTGATTAATATAACCAAATTGGTGCAAATGGTTTTCAACACTTGAATTGCATATTTTGAGTACATTAGCTATCTCCTGTGTAGTATAATGTTAATTGTTCTCAATTAATATCTCAATTTGATCACTATCAACTTCAACTGTTCTATCAAGGTCTTCAGCAAGAAAATTCATAAACCATTTTTGACACGTTCAATCAGTCATAACCTCTTCTCCATACACTGCATTTTTTTTTTTATTTTGGTTGTGTTTTTACCTTTCTTGAAATAATAAAGCATAATATGCCAAAAATGTTGCTTTTTTGCCTTCCATCTTCAGTATTAAAATGGTTACACAAAAATTCACCAATTTTGATACTTTTTAAAAAAATGTATGCGATATGACAGCCGTCACAATACTACCTAAGAAAATTGTTTTGAATGAAGTTAAAGACAACTAAGTTCTATTACAGCCATCAGAGGAAAGTGGGTTTCCCTGGTGGCTCAGTGGAAAGAATCCATCTGCAATGCAGGAGCCACAGGAGATATGGGTTGGATCCCTAGGTGAGGAAGATCCCCTGGAGAAGGAAACGGCAACCCACTCCAGTATTCTTGCCTGGAGAATCCCATGAACAGAGGAGCCTGGTGGGCTACAGTCCATAGGGTTGCAAAGAGTCAGACAGAACTGAAGTGACTTTGCATGCATGCAGACATGGAAAAAAACCGAATGAACCTTTTGGCCAACCCTTAGAGATATTGACTTCCTGCTGGATTCAGGCACCTTGCTACAGCCATGGACGTCCTAGTAAATCAGAGGAAATGGTTTCTTCCTTCCTGGAGCTCCAAGCCTGGCAGAAGCCAGATCAATCCCCAGAGACAAGCTCCACAACAGTGGGAGGAAGCATGCTTTGGCTGTGCTTAGGAAGGGGTGATGAGTCTGACCTAGATAATCATAGACTGGGGGCCCGAGTGGCCAATTTCAGGCTGCAGGTATGTCTCTGAGGTTTATAAATTAGTTGCCAAGTTTATGACTTGGAGTATTTCATGTCCAATCTAAGATTTGAGTTCTTTTTGAAAACTGAAAGGGGAGGCCTCACTGGGCCCACATTTCCGTTTGGGGCTATCCTCCAGCTCAGCAAGTCCCCATGGGCCTCACTCATGTCTGCCATCTGCCTGCCCCAACCCAGAGCTGGAGTGGGAGCTGGAGGGAACCCTAGTGGGAGAAGAGGTAGAGAAGTAATAGCACTTGATTCTAATGATTTAAAAAGGATTTGAGTTGAATTTGTCCTGAGGCAATGGAGATTCACTGAAGGGCTTTAAGCACTAAAGGGTTTTTTTACTAAGGAAGATGCCTGTTATTTCTGTACCTAACCACAGACATCCCTGAAGGTAGATGGGGAGGTGGGTGGAGAACAGAGTTTCCTTTACATACTTCGTTGAAACTTTCAAACATGGGTTGGCACTGTAGCTTCCTCCTATTTACAAGTATTTTTTTCTTCCCATGTCCCCCTCCCTCCTGAACCTCCCTCCCATCTCCCTCCCCACCCCACCCCTCTAGACTGTCACAGAGCCCCCGTTTGAGTTCCCTGAGCCATATAGCAAATTTCCACTGGCTATCTATTTTACATATGGTATTGTAAGTTTCCATGTTACTCTTCATATATGCAATAACTCTCCTCCTAGACACAATTTGACAGCAGCAGCAGAAATGTTTAGAGGTACCATCTTCCTGCATAATGGTTCCCCTTCTCCTCTTAGGCTGGCAGGGGAAACTTCCACAGGATCTGGATGTTCAAGAACATCGGAAACTCTCTGATGCACACCCCCCACGCTGCACGCTCTTCAAGGCCTCCATCCTGGTGGATGTTCTGTTCCACGATGGGACCTGCATTCCCCCCGGCAGATGCGGGGTTGAAGTGGCAGCACCTGTGCCAGGGGACGTGGACGGATAGAGAACAGGCCATGCCCGGGAGACAATGTCTAATTACCCGGGGGCCTCAGGAAGCAATTTTCTCTGCTTGGAGAAATTGGTTTTTGTGCCTCCAGCCCATGCACACAGCTGAATGACATGTAGGTCAAGGAGCTATAATTATATGGAAATGGATTTATGTTTGGGAACTTCTAAAGACCCACCTCTGCACGCTGGGAGGTGGCAGAGAGAGAGATTAGCTACCATTCTGCCCAAGCTGGGTTCAGCAGGTAAAGGACAGTTTGCTTCTTTGTGATTTTTGGGGGGCCCGTATCTTTTATGGTTTGGGGACACCTGCCTGAACATCCCAGAAGAAAAGAAACCAGTAGTGCGCTTACTAGTGCTGTGATGATGAGCATGGGCACGGGATCCAGATCTGACTCCTACTTGCTGTGTGACCCTGGGCAAGTTACTTAACTTCTCTGTGCCTCCATGTGTGCGTCTTGAAATGGAGACAACTGTGAGGACTAAATAAGTTAATGCATCGAAAGTGCTTAGAAAAGTTACGATTGCATCATAGACATCACTGGAATTATGACCTCAGCTCCCTTGTCCATCCCATTTCACTCATCATTCCTTCCTTCCCTGTTTCCCAGTTTAGAGGAACCGTGGCACCTGCAGCACCCCAAACAAGCCCATTGTCTCCAGCTTTGAGCCTTTGCCTATGGAGTTCTCCCTTCCTGTAATAATCCTCATCCATTTCATTAGGATGACCCTTGTCCTTGACCCTTAAGGAGCCAGCTGGTCTAGTCCACCCCTCCCCCCATTGATGCCCCTATGGTCTCCCTGTGACGAAATAATCTGCCTCTGCCTCTCTTTCTTAGCAGAAATACCATTTCCAAGAGAGGATAGGGAAAATGTCAGTAAAAAAAGCAAGTGTTTTTTTTTCCTGTTTAGAAATAAAAGAAAATGTAAGTAAGAATAACAGTAGTAGTAGTAATAGTGATGATGATGATGACAATGAATGATTCTACACATTTTTCTGTTATGAAGGAAGTGGTCTTTAAAAAAATAATATTACTATATTTCTCCAGCTTTCCACACTGTTCCCATTTTATTTTCTTTTTTGGTTGGCCACATCACATGGCTTGTGCGATCTTAGTTCTCCATCAGAGATTGAACCCAGGTCTTTGGCAGTGAAAGTGCAGAGTCTTAACCACTGGATTGCCAGAGAATGCCTGGAAGTGGTCTTAATAATAAAAAGGATAACTTCTACTTAGCAACCTTATGATAAGTGTTCTACACTCAATTTTCATTGCTGGTTCCCTCACTTTATAGGTGGGTGTTATCAGATCCATCCTATAGAGGAGCGTATTTGGACTGTATTTAGAGACTTGCCCAAGTTTACACAGTTAGCAAGTCACAAAGCCAGGATTTGAACTCAGGTCTGTCCAACTGCAAAGTGTTAACTGCTACACTCTTTAAGAAGTCAGAGGGCCTAGGGACCATTGCTTCTACTGACACCAAATTAGCTGCAGGACAGACTCTGTGTTCACTAGTCTGCTGGTCTGCCACTGACATGGACACCATCCTGGGATATTCCCAACTCCAAAGTACTGGACCTTCCTTGCTGCCCCAGGGCAAAAGGTCTTTCCCTACCTGCCCAGGGTTTCCCAGAATGTATAGGGCCCTCCTTGGTTGGACAGAGAAGGGATGGGCTTCTTTCTTGGCAGAGGGAACCACAAGTACAAAATCAAGCAAGTGTGAAACCATGCTGTGTTTGCAGAACTGTAAAATGACAGGCTTGGCTAGCATATGGACCATGGGGAAATGAGGTTTGAGAATTCAAGACTGCAGAGTGATAACCTCAGTGAAATTGCTTTGCAAACTCCCAAGGTTGTTGTGGGGATTGAAGGAGACAATGCATGGGAAGCGGTTTTGCAAACTGGAAAAGCGTTAGGCAAATGTTAATTATCACGAGATATTTCAGAGGAGCCTCATTGGTATCAGGAATGAGATAGCAGAAAATTAAAATGCCTGTTAATTTCTCTTGAATCCACATTTTCAAAAGCATTCATAAATGAAAAATTCCGTTTCCTTGTTCTCATCTTTTTTTCTTTTTTTCAGGTGAGTAGATTGTAATAGATTTTGGAAGTTAGTAAAAATATCAGTTGATTTCCTAGTGATTATCAATTACACTACCAGGTTTTGAGACTTGAAATAATTTTTGTTGCTCACCTGTAAGACCACATCCAGCTAATTCTTTATCGAAATACTTCCTAGATGCACCCTGTGTTTTCTCTTTCCTCAGGCAGCCTGATAGTGGGAGCACTGGGGTCGGGGACACGTGTGTGTGTGCCTTGTTTTGTGTCTCTAGCACAGTTTCTGAGTAGACACTTGACAAATATTTGTTGAGTGCAGCATCCACGTCTAGATGGCATCATATTATACCTGAGTTACTGCAGGACTGCTCAGCTCCACCCTGGCTCCTGCCCCTCTGTTCCTGAAGCCATTTGTCTACATTTGCTCAAAACCTCAATCCATTTTCCTCAGTCTAAATGAAACTGGTAAAACTAACTTAACTAATATTACGTACTAATACTACTACTAATAGAATCCAAATCTACAATTTAAACAAAATGCTAAGGTAGGAAACTAAGCAAAGAGGTGAAACTATTCAAGAAGGCATAACTGTTATTATTCTTATTTGCAGATGATACAGCAGTAGGCTTAGAGAACTCAAGAAAGTAGTCAAAACATTATTGGAATCAGCAGCTGAGACCTCAAGAGAACCAAAGTCAAATGTAATAACAATAGTTGATTAGAAAATGGAACAGGAAGAAGATTCTATCCACAGAATTCTAAGCTTCCAATGGTGGGGAGAATGGTCTCCTTTCCAACTGTGGTTTGCACTTTGTCTCCTGGGTCCCCAAGCAGCCCTACTTGTGCCTGAAATCTCCCTAAATATCCCACAAAACTGATGGAAAGTACCATGGAAATCTCCATCTCTTGCTGCAGCTGACAGATGGGCACACAGGCTCTGGCTCCCGGTGTCGGGGTCAGAGGTCTGTCTTTGCAGTAGCTACTGCGTGACCTCGAGCCACTTAATCACTTACCTTGTGCCTCAGTTTCCTTATCTGTAAAATGAGGGCCTACAGCACCTACTTGATTAGGATTAAATTAGTTAATTCATGGAAAGTGCTTGAAACTGTGTCCAACAGGGAGCAGGCACTCAAAGTTCATTATGATTCTACCATCAAGGTTTCAGAGGTCCTGCTTTCCAAGCTGCAGCTGTGGATACTGCCACAGGGGGATGGTGGAGGAAGAAGTGATCTGAGGATTTGGGACTTTCACGTCATCCTGAGTTTTTCTTTAGTACAGCAGGTTATTACATTATTGGGTAATCGATTGAACCATACAGAATGGACTTTTTAAAAGTAAGAAGTGGCCAAATATTGACAATTTCACATGATGCAACCTAATCATTTTCAATTTACTTGTTTTGTGTACTGGACAGTGTAGTGCATGTCTTGAAAGCATGGGAAAAGTTCATTCTCCTTTCTTCTCCCTGGACCTCGGCAGTGGTTCTGATGCTGAAGGAGACGCTCAGTGTGTGCATGATGAAGAAACAGACTTGTGATCGGAACACACGCAGCATGTCAGATCCCAGAGGGGAAGAGGGGATTTCCCAGGAAGTGGCAGATATCTGCCCTGACAGCCCCACCCCATCTCCAGCTGCCATCCCCCATCCCGGGACTGTGGTTGATACCTTCCTCTGTGTCCCATGGTAGACCACATCCCAGTCTTCACACAGATGGACCTGCTTTTTCATCTCTTTAACTAGACCATGCTCTCCCCAAGGACAGGAACCCAGATCTATTTGTGGCACCAGTAGGGAGCACTCTGTTTTCAAACGAATGAATACCAGACAGTCCTAGCACGATCCAGAGGGGTGGCTCCATTTTGGATAGGAGTCATTCCTGTCTTTCATAGCTTTGTGCGTTTAGTGGAACACGGAGTCCTGGGTTTGAGGTCCAAGGATGTGACTTTATTTTTTCAAGCCTGCTTATTGGGTGTAACTTGGGAAAGCTGTTTGACTCTTCCTAACTTCAGTTTCATAATGGATGAGCAAGCCTTCTGTAAATTTTAATTCACTTTGTATATTGGCCAACACTATACTAACATTAATGGCTATTACTGATGACTTTTTTCAAAGATTAGGAACAGAGCCTGGCACATAATAGGTGGTCAATAAACAGTCACCACATGAACTGGGTTTGGAATTCTGAGCACTTGACTGAAGTGAGTTTGCTTCTGGCTGATAAAGGACACCTTGGAAGTCTCTGGAAGATGGCAGAGTTTTTCAGGGAGTCATTTCATCACAATATGCTACTTAAAAAAAAAGCAACTCAATTTCCATTTTGTAGGTTAGGTGTGGGGTGGAGAGGGAATTCACCTTCCCGTCCTTGCTTAAAAATAATTTCAAGTAATTAAAGCATCTGCTTGGGGAAAGGGCAATAGGGACACCAGGAAGTGTTCTCAATCAGAAAGGAAGACTTAGTCCCTCAAAATGCCTGCAAAGACCAGGCTGGGAGGGTGAACCAAGGCAGAGGTCTGTAGACACAGCATTTGTCCTCTCTTATACTCTGAATACCAATGTCGACGGCAGGCCCAGTGACAGCTCAGGCACAAGCCGGGGTGCACAGGATTGTCACAACTCAGATCTGCTGCTCAGTGGCTGAATTCTCTTGGGTGGCTCACTGTATTTCTCAGCGCCTCAGTTTCCCCACCTGCCACAAGAAGTTCCAACCTCATAGCCATTGCTGTGAGGATTAAATGAGGCATTGTGGGGCAAAGTGTTTGATCTGGTGTTTGTCTCAGAGTGAGGGCTCTGTAATGGTAGTGGTGGTGATGACGATGTTATGGTCAAGATGTATTTTCAGTCTCTTCCAGATTATTAAGGAAGATACACTTACGGAATTGAGAAGGCAGTCGTCTGTTTATTCATCCATCCATCCATCCACCCACCCAGTACTTACCAAACCCACTGGCATGTGCCAAAACCAGAGGGCACTGAAATCAAAGAGAGGACTCAGACTCTGTGCCTACTGTCAAGGGCACATAGCCCAACTCAGTATCTTTCTGCTGCTTCCAGGCAGAGGTAAGTTTGGGTTCCTACATGAATTACAATGCCTCACCCTCACTTCTGTTAAAGAATGTGTCACACTGTATTATGATTATTGATTTGCTTTTTTACCTAACTAGAAGGCAATGGCAAGCCACTCCAATACTCTTGCCTAGAAAATCCCATGGACGGAGGAGCCTGGTGGGCTGCAGTCAATGGGGTCGCTACGAGTCTCACATGACTGAGCGACTTCACTTTCACCTTTCACTTTCACACATTGGAGAAGGAAATGGCAACCCACTCCAGTGTTCTTGCCTGGAGAATCCCAGAGACGGGGGAGCCTGGTGGGCTGCCGTCTATGGGGTCACACAGAGTCGGACACGACTGAAGTGACTTAGCAGCAGCAGCAGCAGCAGAGTGTGAGTACTTTAAGGGACGATTTCACTGTATCTTTTTCTTTCCCTCCATTGTTATCCCCTATAACCTTTGGCACAAATTAGGGCCCCATGAAATGGAGCCTGCTACTTCATGCAGCCTAAGCGCCAAGTGGGGATCAGATAGGAAATCCCTGTCAGCCTTATTTATTAAGCATCTGCTAGTTTGAGTGAACTCCGGGAGTTGGTGATGGACAGGGAGGCCTGGCGTGCTGTGATTCATGGGGTCACAAAGAGTCGGACACAACTGAGCGACTGAACTGAACTGAACACCCTTGATATACATGATCTCATATCTTCTCAGCAAGGTGGGTACTCTTAGCCTTCTGTAATAGATCTGGAAACAGAGGCTCAGAGAAGTTAACTACATACACCGAGAAATTCCAGTGGGTCTCAAATCCAGATCTTAGCAACTTTTTTTGCAATAAAGCATTTAGAATGGTTGGAAAGTGGCTATGAGGTCAAAAGTGTGAGGGCGTAAATGGACATGGGGTGTGTGTGTAGTATACATAGTTACATTTGAGGAAAGCATTAACACAGAAAATTCAAAATCCTAGAGGGGCCAGACAGAGGACCTAAGTGAGAGACGCAGGCCAGGTAGAAGAACAAAATCTTTGTCTTGGGCGTGAGTAAGGAGAGGTGGGCTGAGGTGAACTGCACAGCACCAGCTCACTGCAAAGGTGGCCACGGCTTCCTGGTTCTGGCCGCTTGACGACAGTCAGGGAGAGCTCGGTTTGGCCAGACTTTAACATTTGTCAAGAGTCATGAGAAATGAGAATTGTTATGAGCTTCTCTCTGAAAGTTAATAGGGAAGGTGCTGTTTTTTAAGAAAACCTTGAATAGGCTTCTCTCACATTCTGAAAGGTCTGTTTCCAGTTGGCTGCCGGAAGCTGTGACCCCCGGTCTAGGCCTCTTCCGGAAGTGAAACGAGGGCGTTGAGGAGGGTGTTAACCAGCAAGCTTCTGACCAGCGTTTAGTGCTGGCAGTGTTTAAGAAAAAAAGTCATCTCATTTCTCAGACTCTGCCTTTGCTGGCCAGAAGGTCTCCTCTGAGAAGACCCAAGAGCCCTTTCTTCTGTCTTCCACACGCCTCTCCGTCCGTGGTCAAGATGTCTTCAGCGTCTCCACCACAGTCCTGGGGACGTTACTCCCTTCCTCCTACTGGATCCTGGTCCTCAGAGCTGAGTGCAGCCACGATGACGACGTCCTGCTGCCACGCCGGCCACAACTCGCTGCTGTCCCTTCGTCAAGTGACAGAGCTGAAGGTGACTTACTGTTCTCGCCCAGGCACTCGCCTCCTCTCTGATCAGAACTCTGCAACTGACAGCTGGGTTCATCAGCGGGACTTGCTGTGGGGGGCGGAGGGCACGACCCTGATCAGGGATCTTCCAGCACAGGGTCCCACACCGGCCTGGAGCAGGTACATGTCTGAAGACAACTTCAGTTGGCTCACTTCTCTTGGCTGCCTGTTTTAGTTGGAGATGGAGGAGATGGAGGATGGGGCAGGAGTGGGATGTGGGGTGGGCTGTACACGTGACCTTTGACCCACACTAACACCAGGTGCCCTGCCCTGTGCCAGCTCCCAGAGGCCCTTCACACCCCTTTCCATGGCAGCCACCTCCTCAGCCTCTCCCCTCCCACCACCTTCCCTCGATTCTTCTCACAGAAGCCAGACAGTTCTTTGAAAAGCTCAAATTAGGTCATGTCACCTGCTTAATGTGTCTTGCAACACTTAGAGTAAAATTCAAGCTCCTCATTGGCCCCAAAGGCCCACACCATCCTGGTCCCCCCTTCTCGGTGTCACATCCCAGCCCTGCCTTCCAGCTTGAGCAGCACACCCCCTCCCCTGCTTTCACACTCTGCCCGCCCCTTCCTTCCCCGCTGCCATGCCCCTCCTTCTTGTCATTCCATCCTCTGCTCATAGTTCTCTGGAGAACCCTGTCCTGCACCCCTCCCTCTACCACGGTCTTCTTCCCCTCTCAGACTGTATCAGCATCTAACGTGACTTGTGGATGCACTGTTTTCTCGCTCACTGCTGTCTGCCTCCTGGAGGGCCTGCTGCCTCCCTCAGTGCCCACAGGGGTGCCTGGCACCTGACAGTGTCTCCACAGACACATGCTAAGTGGGAGACTGAGGCTTGAAGATGGGGAAAGACCTCACAACTGGCAAGATGGCACTCAATTCCTAAATCAGTGTTACTTCCATGATCCTTCCGGCCATGAGCTGTGGAGTTGGAAGGATCCTGGGTGTAGAGGGCAGACATGTGTGGGAGCTATGCTCTGTGAAGGTCAAGAGCTCGTGGGGCCTGTGATTCCTTTAAGGCACATCCATCCCCTCCTTGGAGACGACAATGGCAACCCACTCCAGTACTCTGCCTGGAAAATCCCATGGACGGAGGAGCCATGGACTGTAAGCTACAGTCCATGGGGTTGCAAAGAGTCGGACACGACTGAGCGATTTCACTTTCACTTTCATGCATTGGAGAAGGAAATGGCAACCCACTCTATTGTTCTTGCCTGGAGAATCCCAGGGACAGAGGAGCCTGGTTGGCTGCCATCTATGGGGTTGCACAGAGTCGGACACGACTGAAGCGACTTAGCAGCAGCAATAGCACCCCCTCCTCACAGCACTGGCACCTGTAATCACCGCTGTGTTCTACCACCTTCCAGGGATGCTGCTGCTTTTTTTCAAGAGGCAGATGATGGCCCTTGTCAGCAGGTTCTGTGGAGCTGAACCGTAGGGTGAGGTCAGGAATGCTAAAAGCAAGGGTTGCAGCCAGAAGTGAATCACGGGCCATTCTCTTCCTTTGACTATGGAATATCTATCTGGGTGTGTGTGTGTGGGGGGTGTATGTATGCATGTCTGTATGTGTGTGTCTATGTGTCTGTGTGTGTGTGTGTGTAGAGGCCTTCAGTTGAAGGGTTATGGCTGATAGCTTGCTTTGCACTTAGCTGAAAATGATAAGAAATGTCTGAGGCAGAAAAGCAACTCCCTGAGCAAGAGCAAGAGCTCTTGCAAGAGCAAACGATGGGGAAGGATAGAAGTTGCTGGTGGACACATCAGTCCTCACACCGCAGAGGGTGTTGTCCCAGCTCAGGATCGGTGTGCATGGTTTTAGTGAAGCGCTGGCTTTCTGTCCCCTTCTGCTTGCCTCTCACACCGTGCTCTTGCCCTGCCTCAGCCACCTTACTCCCAGACTTGGGTGCCTTTTCTGTTCAGCTGTGCGGGCACCAGGTCCCCTCCTGAAGGGTGGCTTCACAGCCCGCTCCCGTTGCCCTCATCCTTCCATCCTTTCTTCCCTCAGCCTCAGGTTTCCTCTGTTCCCCTTGAGGCTCCCTATATGTGCAGGTCCCCATGTGCCCTTCTCTGCTTCATGATCTTTTCACAGGTGACTGTTGACATTTATT
Organism: Moschus berezovskii; assembly: GCF_049115385.1. NCBI lineage: Eukaryota > Metazoa > Chordata > Mammalia > Artiodactyla > Moschidae > Moschus > Moschus berezovskii. Next base: position 24,589,317 of record NC_142486.1, on the reverse strand, counting down.
AGGGTTTCTGATCATGCTGGTTTTCCCCATCTCTGTGTGTGTGTGTGTGTGTGTGTGTGGTTGTGTGCAGATGCACACAAAGGCAAGGCGGGGAGCTCTTTTGGTTTACTGCAAGCCAGTACAGTGCCTGGCACTTGGCACTGCCAGTTACATGGACAGGTGGATGGATGGAGGGATGGGTGGATTAGTGAATCAATGAGTGCAGATGCTTTCTGAATGGAACTGTGCTCTCTGGCTTCTCATCTCATCCTCCTTTGTCATGGGGCAAAATGAATACATATCTTTGGGATACAAGCCTACTTTCCCCTAAATGTAGTTCAGCTGGTCATGCCTTTCCTCATGAGACGTCCCAATCATTCTGCTTTCACTTGGTAGGAAGGCCAAGCTCCTAAGTCATCCATACAGAGAGGTTCCTTCCCTTTGACTTCCACTGGGACTCAGGGTAGCCACCTCCTCCCCACATGGTGATCCTACTTTCCTTACGTTTCCTTTGGTGGAGGTGGAGATGGCAGGGTTATTCCTCTTGCTGTGGCCAAAGCTTAATTTGGAATCTGGAAGGTTTGGGGTCAAGGTCATCCCTAATTAGCTATGAAACTTTGGGGGAACTTGCCCTCTCTGGGTCTCAGTTTCTTCATCAAGAGCATTTTATTAGATCAGTGTTCCCCAGATTTTAGTAACTGACCCATTAATGTTGTGACTTTTGCCATATTCTGTGTCCTGTGTACTATTATTTTTTTGACATCTTGTTTTAAAGTGATATGCTTTTTCTTGAACTTATACTTTATACAATACTATTCTCCAATATAAATGTAATGTGAACCACATATACACTCTCATTGTTTCTAGAAGCCACATTAGAGAAAAATAAGAAGAAACAGGTGACATTAATTTTAATAATATATTTTATTTAACCTTGTTCATCCAAAATGTAATCAATGGAAATTATCCAGATATTTAACTCTTTTTTCACACTAAATGTCCAAAGTCTGCTGTATTTTTTTATACTTCCTGCACATCTCTCTATGGATGCTAAATTTTCACTGAAAATCCTTGATCTCTTAAGAGGTCACAAAATGTACAGTTGAAAGAATAGACTCACATACTCACGTTGTTCCAAACAAAGTTATTTTCTAATAACTGAGTCAAGTATCAGATTTTAATTGTAAATTAACTGAAATGAAATGAAATAAGAAACTCAGTTCTGCAAGTTGTACTAGTTAAATGTCAAGTGCTCAATAGCCACATGTGGCTGGCGGTGACTATGCTGGACAGCATGGACATGTGACAATCGTACATGTCACAAACAAACCCACCTCCCTGTTGTAAACAGAAGGTAGCCTTAAAAATAAATACAATGACAATACAAGAGTGACATTAAATTCTCACTAGATACTGCTTCCTGCCGAGGTGCTGAGCTCTAGGTCTGCTCTGTGCCTGCTGGAAAGGGAGATTTTTAGCGCATGTGAAAAGGTGTTAAAGACACACTGGCACCTAGCTGAGATTCTCTCTTTGATGGAATTAGAAGGATTAAGAAAACTGAAAAGGGATTTTGATGCTGCGGCCTTGTACCACCTAAAATAATCCTACATAAAACAACAACAGGACCTGCGCCCCCACCCCCCACCACACACACACTGCATCTAGATGATCACTCTTAGCTCTAAAGGGAGCCTTTTGCTCCTTTGCTCTCACCACTTTGTTTCCTCTTCAGAGACCACTAGCATGTGACCTTGTAAAAAGTGAACTAAGAAAGACTTGGAAAAACTAAGTTCTGGTTCAGACTCGGCCATTTCCAGCTCTGTGATTTTGGGTGAGGTCTCAGTTTCCTCATTTTGGGAAATGGGAGTGTTTAGATTCACCAAAACCCAGCAACTATTGGGTGGCAGGCTCTGGGCCCTGGCTAGTCTCGAATTATCTCATTTTGTCCATACCATCAACCCTGTGAGAAAGGAACTGTTCCCCTCTCTCCGCAGAGAGGAATGTGGCGGCTCAGAGAGCTTTGAGCAACCTGCTAGAGCCCCATCAATAGAAGCCACGAATTTAGAACCTGAATCCATGTCTGGGACCACTGAGCAATCATTGTCAGATTCTCAGGGCAATTCCCTTCCCCCTAATTAGTAGACTTTCAAGACACTGTCAGCATAAAGTTTGTGGATTTCTTGGAACTTTTCCTTCCAGTTTATGCCAAGTCCCTAGTTTTCTGAGTTGGTATGCTTTTCTGATTTACCCACACTTTCTTTTGGTCTCCATCTCTATTATTTCTTGCTCCTCCCTTCAGCTTGTTTTTATTCTCGATTCACTGTGACCTGCTTGATGTTTCTTGGTCCTTCTTGAAGTTCTGCCCACTTTGGAGTCTGTGAATTGGCAGCCTGTGGGCTACATCAACCCTGCAGACATGTTTGATTTGGCTCTGGTGGTGCTGGCTCATATAGTGATTTAAAAATTTTTGCATTTCAGTGCCAACATTGAAACACTGGGCATTTCATATAAATATCTGGATTTCTAGAATTTTTAGAACAATTTACAACACTGGACAATTGGCTAACTCCCCCAGGTCCTCCTCCTCCTTATTGTCTATCACCTCCACCTCTCAGTCCAGCCTGAGTGTCAATTGTCAGTTGTCATTGCACACGTGGTGCCATTTTCTTATAATAAAGCTGGACAGCAGTACCAAATACTGCTCTTTCATTTTCTACTTGTGTGACCTTGGATAAGTGTCTCAATGTTCTCATCTGAAAATGGGCATAATAATTGTCCATTCCTCAAAGGGTCGTCATGAGAATTAAATAAGCTAGACTGGTTCCAAATCAGGAAAGGAGTACATCAAGGCTGTATATTGTCACCCTGCTTATTTAACTTATATGCAGAGTACATCACGAGAAATGCTGGACTGGATGAAGCACAGGCTAGAATCAAGATTGCTGGGAGAAATATCAATAACCTCAGATATGCAGATGACACCACCCTTATGGCAGAAAGCGAAGAAGGACTAAAGAGCCTCTTGATGAAAGTGAAAGAGGAGAGCGAAAAAGTTGGCTTAAATCTCAACATTCAGAAAACTAAGATCATGGCATCTGGTCCCATCACTTCATGGCAAATAGATGGGGAAACAATGGAAACAGTGACAGAATTTATTTTTTGGGCTCCAAAATCACTGCAGATGGTGACTGCAGCCATGAAATTAAAAGACCCTTGCTCCTTGGAATAAAAGTTATGACCAACCTAGACTGCTTATTGAAAAGCAGAGACATTACTTTGCCAACAAAGGTCCGTCTAGTCAAAGCCTTGGTTTTTCCAGTAGTCATGTATGGATTTGAGAGTTGGACTATAAAGAATTGATGCTTTTGAAGTGTGGTGTTGGAAAAGACTCTTGAGAGTGCCTTGGACAGCAAGGAGATCCAACCAGTCCATCCTAAAGGAAATCAGTCCTGAGTGTACATTGGAAGGACTGATGCTGAAGCTGAAGCTCCAATACTTTGGCCACTTGATACGAAGAACTGAGTCATTTGAAAAGACCCTGATGCTGGGAAAGATTGAAGGTGGGAGGAGAAGGGGACAACAGAGGATGAGATGGTTGGATGGCATCACTGACTCAGTGGGCATGAGTTTGAGTCAGCTCTGGGAGCTGGTGATAAACAGGGAAGCCATGGGGTCGCAAAGAGTGAGTGACTGAACTGAACTGAATGTATGTAAAGTGCTTTGAAGAATCTCCAGCACAAAGTAAGTGCTACATAAGCGTTAGCAATCATTAAGAGGAAAGGGCAGTGTTTTTGGTACATATGTCTCTATCATTGAGAAAAAAGGAAATAGACTGAAAGAGTCACATGTTTTCAGCAAAACAGCAGGGAAGCACAATTCTTTGGATAAGCAAAACAGTTCTTAAAACTGGCTCATTTTGCTTATTTACACTGTTGGGCTGCCCCATGCAGGTATCTGAATTCAAGACACCTGCATGCCCCACCCTGGCCCTGCAGAGCTGCATCTCCTATAAACATCATCCACATATTTCAGATCCACATAGAGGCTGCGTGGCAGGATCTGTGTTCCCCTCTCTTCCCTGTTCACCATCCTAGCTGCAGCACGTAGTGTGAACTTGCTGGTGGTGCTTGTCATTCTCTTCACTAATTTTCACTGAAGACCATTTCATGACCTGGACTGATATTATTTCTGGAGGCTTCACTGAGCCACAGGCAACTCTCTTCGGGGTACAGATTCCCTAGGCTTATGATGGCACTGATTGCTTAATCCATTGGGTCATTCTCTCCTAGTTTGCCAGCACATGGAGCTTCATGTCTGGTGGGTACATGTGGAGTGGAATTGTGCATTTATGGAAAAGTCCTATGTACAAAGCAGTCTGTGGCTTAGGGGATTTACAATGCTTGAACACACTGACATGTTAGGCAATAAAAACAACGTGAGCTATTATTTATTGAGCTTCTACAATGTGTGAGGGACCATGCGAAGCCTTTGCATGTTTTACTTCAAACTGCCACAAAACAATGCAGGGAATAGAAGGTTAATAACATTTATTGAACTCTTAGTCAGAAGCAAGGATTACAAAGCTACTGTTCTGGACTCCAGCCCAAGGCCAGCCCAGACAGTCTCTGGCATAGCTACCTCATTGGTCTGTGCTTAAATCCCATCAATGGTTCATATCTCCAACTGAGGAACACAAGCAGAGTTCAGCTCTCCTGGGCCTTTAACAAACTCATTAAGAATGACTTGTCAGAGATCACACAGTGGGTTATTACCACAACCAAGCCTGGAATTCAGGACTCCTCATGCAATGCTCTTTCTCCCACTGTTATAACAAGGATCCTAAGGCCAAATGAGAATCAAGAGGGGCCAGACAGGTTACAGAGAATTAGGTGCGCCACATAGGGACTGTCTCGAACTGGGGTGCATGTGTTCTTTGAAGGGGTAACCATTAAATAGATTATACAAATTACAATGGAATCCTACATTGCTTCATTAAAGAAGGAGAAAGCATTATATATACTGTTTTGGGTTACTGATATATGGAGTGAGAAAACAGCAAGATATAGGATGGTGTGTATTATGTGCTCAAGAGAATAAAATAAAAAAGGAGACTTGAAGTCCTCTATTCATATTTGCTTGTATAGATACACTAAAAAACCCTGAAATAAATTGGAAACTAGACACTTTTTTAAAATTAAAAAAGCTGACACATCACTTTGCTGACAAAGGTCCGTATAGTCAAAGCGATGGTTTTTCCAGCAGTCAGGTACAGATGTAAGAGTTGGACCATAAAGTAGGCTGAGCACTGCAGGATTGATGCTTTTGAATCATGGTGCTGGAGAAGACTCTTGAGAGTTCTTTGGACAGCAAGATCACACCAGTCACTCCTAATGGAAATCAATCCTGAATATTCATTGGAAGGACTGAGGCTGAAGCTGAAGCTCCAATACTTTGGCTACCTGATGTGAAGAGCCGACTCACTGAAAAAGACCCTGAGGCTGGAAAAGGTGGAGGGTGAGAGGAAAAGGGAGTGACAGAGGAGGAGATGGTTGGATGGCGTCATAGACTCAGTGGATATGAGTTTGAGCAAGCTCCGGGAGATAGTAAAACACAGGGAGGCCTGGTGTGCTGCAGTTCACGGCGTCACGAAGAGTCAGGGCTTTTACTGAAAAACAACAACAAAGACACTAATACAGTGACTACTTATGTGTGGCAGTGATGATGGGATGGTTCTCGGTACTGATGAGCAGGGGACAGGAAACGGGAGGGAGACTTTGCAATGTGTGCCTTTTCTATACTGTTAGGTTTTCAAGTACTATACCTGTTAATGTGCGTACACACACATACACATAGTTGCATAGGAAAGGCAAAGCAGCCTATTGCTCAGCTCTAGCTGACTGCTACTTTTTGGGAACAAGAGTATAATGTTTTTGGTTCTGTTTTTTTAAGGAAACCTGGAACTATATTTTTTTAATAACCCCCCCCTTTTTTTTTTTTACAATAGAGAGTTGAAATTAAGTGGGTTTTTTTTTTTTCAGTTTTATTTGTTTATTTATTTTTGGCTGTACTAGGTCGTCATTGCTGTGAGAGAGTTTTCCCCAGTTGCGGTGAGCTGCGGCTATTCTCTAGTTGCGGTGCTCAGGCTTCTTGTTGTGGTGGCTTCTCTGGTTGCAGAGCACAGGCTCCAGGCGTGTGGGCTCCAGTGGTTGCAGCATGGGCTCAGTAGCTGTGGCTCTTGCTTTCTAGAGCACAGGCTCAATAGTTGTGCACAGGCTTAGTTGTTCTGTGGGATGTGGGATTTTCCTGGACCAGGGATTGACCTCATGTCTCCTGCATTGTTCTGTGGATTCTTTACTACTGAGCCACCAGGGAAGCCCCTAATTCCACTTTTTAATTTCAGATTGTCCATTGCCAATATGTAGAAATACAATATGGGTTTTTCATATTAAGTGTGCAAACATGTTAACTCATTAATTTTGTCCTTAGGAGCTTCTATTGCGGAGTCTTTGTAATTTTCTATGAAGGCAATTATATCATCTGTGAATAGAAACAATTTAATTTCTTCCTCCATGTACACCTTTTTTCTCCCTTTTTCTTGCCTTATTGCACTGGCTAAAACATCCAGTATTATGCTGAATAGGAGTGATGAGAACATCCTTGCCTTGTTCTAGATCTTAGGAGGAAAGCATTTCATCTTTCATCATTAAATGTGATGTTAGCTGTAGGTGATAAATACTCTTTATCAGATTAAAGAAGTTCCCTCTCTGTTCCTAGTTCAGTAAGTTTTTTATCAAATGGATGGATACTGAATTTTGTCAAATATTTCCTGCAACTATTAAAATGATAATACAGAATTTATTTTTTAGTTTGTCGTATGGTGAATCACATTGTTAATATGGTGAATGATTTTCAAATATTGAACTATTTTATAACTATATATATTGTATTCCTGGGATTAATCCAATTTGGTCTTGTGTAGTATGTTGGCTCACATATTCATTTGGGTTGTCCATAAAGTGTTATGGAAAAACCTGAACAAACTTTTTGGCTAACTCAATATTATCCTTCTCATATATTACTGGATTAGAGTGGCTAATATTTTGTTAAGGATTTTTATGTCTATGTTCATGAAGACTATTGGTTGCTAGTTTTCCTATAATGTCTTTGTCTTATTTTGATATTAGGGTAAAGTTGATGTTATAAAACAAGTCAGGAATTTTCCCTTGATTTCCCTAATTTTTAAATGATGAAAAAATGACTTATAGAGTGCTTGCTGTGTGCCAGGCATTGTGTTAAGTGCCTAACTTATTTAATCCTTATAGGAACCCTATGACTCCATTATTGTCATCATCCTCACGTTACAAATGGGGAAACTGAGGCACAGAGGAGTTAAAGTCACTTGCCTAAAGTCACACAGCTTCTAAGTACCAAATCCAACACTCAAACTCCAGAAGTCCAGCTTCAGACTGGGTAATCTGTTTACTACACTTTCTCCAAAGATGTTTACAGGCAAAAGAGAACACATCTGGAGGGCTCAGACCAGTTTAGCAGCCACTATTCTTCCACCTATGCTTAACGACAACAGTAACTAGCACGTGTCAAAGCACTTACTACCTGATAGGCTACAGCCTCATCATCCTGCACCAACCCCCAGAGGCAGTCAGGCAACTGAGCTCTCCTCTGCTGTGTGGCATGTGGGTTCAGGCTTCATCGCCCTCACTTTGTCTCCCTTAACATTCACTGTGCCTTTTAGAAGGAAAAGTTTTAAAAATGTCTCTTTCAAATCTCAGTATAATTTTGCATTCCTCCTTATCAGGCAGGCTCACGGGTCCTCTCTCCTGCTCTCTTTCCTCAAGCATTCAGGCTCATCTTTTCCTCCTGCACTGCCTTCTGCTTTGCACTGTCTTGTCCCAGCTGGCCCAATCAGGGTCCCCAACTTGATTTTGTTGGCTTATTGTATGTGTTTTGAAGAGTTGGAAACATCTTGCTTATTTTAAAAGGAGGAGGAAAGAGATGGAGTTTTAGGAACAGCTGGGACACCAATTTTCTCCACTGAGCACACAGCAAGAAGGACCGAAGTTAGTTAAATAACTTCTCAACAGTAATGAAGGTACTGGATGCAATGGAAAGGACAGGTGTTTGCATGCTGGTTGGACCGCTCAACTATAGACCAGATGCTCCACTTCTCAGAATCTTAGTTTTCTCCTCCATAAAATGTGTTCAGGATATGTACACATCATGGGGGGATTCAATGCAACTATATAAGCATTTAATACAGGAAACAGATCCAGTGTGGAGAAGGCATTGAGTGACAGTGCTTTCCACAGTCTGGGCACTGTGGTAAGCCATTTTAACATAGGTTATCTTACTTAACATCAATTGCCTGTGTGCTCCACCCATTTTACGGATGGGGAAAACTGTGGTGCAGAGTAAGAATTCTCAAGTGGCAGAGCTTTACCTGTATTCCACATTAGAAACCCCTGTATTCCCCACCAGACCAGTAAATTAGACTGTCTGGGGGCAATTCCTAGAGGCAGGGGATTGGACCATATGGCCTTTCCCAAGCTCTTCCTCTCAATCTAGAGGCTGAAGGGGCTAAGAAACAGCCTTGCTCTCCCCTAGTTACTGGCTCCCCTGTTGCCAACACTCAGCCACTCCCTAACCCTCTACCACCACAGTGAGAATTTGAAATTGGGGTGAGTCCACTGCCAGGAAAAGTGATTCAATTAAAATCTCAGTTTTCAACAATATTACCAAGCTCTTCGGTCTGTTACTTCACACCCAGCATAGCTGAGCCTCGGAGGCAGGGTAGTGAGGGTTTGGGGGCAGGGCGGGGAATACTGAAGTGAGCTCTGAAGCCGGCACTGAGCCCAGTGCTCTTCTCAGCATGCCTCCAAGTCCTTCCTCTGGCTCAGGCAGGGCTAAGCAGCCCCCGTCCTTCCTACAACTGAATCAGCTTCATGATAACCGCAACTGCAGCAGCACACACAGCAGCAATCAATGTGTGGTGTGTTGGGCTCTGAGTTGAGCGCTTGACTTGCACCCTCATCTCCATCAACATCTTTACTTCTCACCACAATTTCAAGGGTAGCTACTCTCATAATGCCCATTTCACAGAGGAGGAAACTGAGGCACGGAGACATTAAAAAGCTCATAGATTAACAGCCAACTCTGCTTCATTCTACAGTCTGCACTCTTAGTCACTAGGATGTATTTTTTTGTCCTTACGGTTTTAAGAGAATGACTTAAGGATGTCAACTACCTTGCAAGCCATTAACCAAGCTGTTACCAGCCCATAATCTTCCCGCCAGCCTGGCCTCTCCAGTGGTCCCTCTGTGTCCATCTCTGAGCTCCCTGATCTCGGAGACTGTGTCTTAGGGGTCTCTGAGTCACCTCTTCATACCACCTCAGCTCTTGGTACAACAGTAGGTGGTCATAACTCTGAATGTATGAACACATCAATGTCCTTCAAGTTCTAATCAAAATTCCTCACTCTTAAATCTCCAAGCCTTGGGCTCAGCCTTGAAGAGTCTGTGCCTGGCATAAGACAGGTGCCATTGCTAGGGCCAGGAAGGTCCTAGCAGGCATGGGAGTTAATCTGTAAATGTGTGCAGTACCTTGACTCCCACCCTGAGGGGTTTGAAGACATGAGCTTTCCCTCATTCTCCCCATCCTCATTTCCCTGCTCTGGACCCTTAGGGCCTTTCCTTGTCTCTATGGTTCTGTGCCTCAAGGGGTTTTCAGAAGAAAAGCCTGAGAGAGTGGTAACTTCAGTCTGAAGAGGAGATGGACGGAAGACCAGTGGGAGTCAGATATACTCTGGTATGAGGGCTAGAAGGAAAGGGGCTCTTATTTTTGTGGTTCATCAAATAAGCAACCTTCTCAAAAACACTCCCCAAAGGAGAGTTCTGGAGAGGTTCAGGAGGGCCGGGGGTGGGGGCGGGGAGGTGGGGGCTGGGCCTAAATCGATCTCAGCTTGGGGTAATTACAGGACACGTGCTGCCACCCCAGCAGGGCAAATCAGGCTAGCTCTCTGCCAGGGCAGCCAGAGCAATTAGTTAGTAATAAAAGCTTCATCACTCATTAGCAGAGAGGCTCAGTCTTAGCAAACTTAGGTTTTCTCCTACCTGCCAAATTTGGGAGAGGGTGGATTTATTTAAATATGGCAGAGGCCGTGGCTACCAAGTTGAATGTTTTGGAAAGGAAATCTTCAGAAATCCAGCTCCCAAGTCCCCAGGATCCTGAAGGCAGCAGGGTAGATGACACCATGATTCTAGGCTTTAGGTAGGACTGGATTTTTTTTTTCCCCCTATTTCTTTCTGTCCCTCTCTCCCATCTGCCCGCAAGTGATCTTCAGGAGTATTTCTGCCACAGAGATTCAGGGACTGTCGCAGGGACTATCTGGAAGAAATGTCCATCTCCAGCTGGAGCCCCCCAAACCCTTCCTTGCCTCAGGCGCCCTGGCAAGCACCAACTCCCCACTTCCCCGCGTCGGCAACAGCCCCTGCCGCCCCCCCACCCCCACCCCAAGCTCTCTTCAGGAATTCAGTACAAGTCTCAGCTACACTTCGGACAGCAGGCTAAGATGTGGAACCAAACAGACATCTGCAGCAGCCGTGAGCTGCCCGGGGTCGGTGGACGGGGAGGCAAAGCCAAGGGGTGAGGCGGGTCCTCAAGGAGACTGTGACCCCCTGCGGTGGCGGCCTCGGTAGCCCGCAGGTCCCTCCGCACCCTTGTCCTGTCCAGGGCATGGTCCTGGAGCTACCCTGACTCTTCCTAGCCGGCCTCGCCTTCCTCAGGGTGGCAGCGGGGGGCTCATCCCTTGCTCCATCCCAGCATCCCCGCCCCCCCGGAACAAGAGAGTGCCCAGGTTCAGGGTTTCCAGCGTCCTCTGGGGTCAGGCGGCGCGGGGCAGAGGTGCCCCTAGTCTGGGTGGGCGTGGGGGGCGACGGGAGAGAGGAGCCCCCCGTGACACCATCTGTCCGGACTTGCAGTCCAGTCACACACACACACACACACACAGCCCTCCCTGGAGTCCCTCACGGACGCCTGACCGAGCCCCGCAGTCGCGCACACAAATACACACCTAGGAGCTCAAACCCCACACACATCCTGGCCCATCGCCCGCCGCGCACACTCCTGAGACGCACACACACACACACACACACACACGCACCGTCCCCGCCAGGCCACCGCAACTTCCTCTCACCCCCCAGAGTCTGGAAATGTCCGCAGTTGCCCAGAAAGGCGTAAACTTTTTGCAGAGGGGGCGCCGGGGATGTCACCGAGAAGGTGGCCAGGCCCGGGGGCCCCGGGCAGGCTTCGCCCCGCACTCTCTGGGCTCCCGGCTCCCCTCCCTCTCCCCCACGCCCCTCACCTGGTAAACCGAGGCACAGCAAGAGGCTGTAGTAGACCACGGGCACGAAGCCCAAGCCGCAGGCCGAGCCGGGGGACCAGGGCTGCGAGCTGTTGGCTACGAGGTGGGCGTGCGTGTGCTCCATGAGCGCGCCCCTCGCTCCCCGCGGCCCGGCGCCCGGCCTGCCAGCCCCGCTCCGGACGCCGGCTCGGTGGCGGCGACCGCCTAGGCAGCCGCCGGAGCAGCAGCGCCTCTCTCCCCGCGGGACTTGCTTCTACCCTTGGCCGCGGTCCCCTCCGCACCTGCCCGCCTGGAAGCCCGGCTCAGCCCTCCCGCAGGGCGCTGGGCGCTGGGACTCGGGAGGGGCTCCCGGAGCCCATTTGTGCGCCTCCCACCTCGGGCTCGCGCGGCTCCCGCCTCGGAGCCGGGGGGCTGGGACGCCGGTCCCCGCAGCCAATCAGCAACCGCCGGGACCCGCGGGCAGGAAGGGGTGGCGGGGTGGGCTGAGATGCTCTGGAGGATGGGGGGTCCCAGCTGCCCCTCTCTGCTCCAGATTCTGGAGGAGACATGAACCAGACCCGAGAGCCCCAAAGGAAGACTGGGTGGAAACAGGCTACCTTCATCTCCAACCCTCCGTCCCCCGCTCTGAGTGGGAGGGGCGTGGTGTGGGTGGGACCTGCTTCTCCAGCATAGGTTCTGTACTGAGGCGGCGTGTCCTCAGTTTGCCTTTCTCGACCTTCCCCTCATCCAGCTCTCTTCTCCCTCTTTACCTCCCCCTCCTCCTCCTCCCTCCCGCCAGTGCTTCAAGTCCATCTCTTACGAAGACTCTGCACTCAGGGCAGGGGGTGAGAAGAGGAGGCTGGAGGAGCAAGGATGCTCTCAGTTTAGTCGCTCAATTGTGTCCGACTCTTTGAGACCTCATGGACTGCAGCACGCTAGGCTTCCCTGTCCATCACCAACTCCTGGAGTTTGCTCAAACTCATGTCCATTGACTCGGTGATGCCATCCAACCATCTCATCCTCTGTCATCCACTTCTCCTGCCTTCAATCTTTCCCAGCATCGGGTCTTTTCCAATGAGTAAGTTCTTCCCATCAGGTGGCCAAAGTATTGGAGCTTCAGCTCCAGCATCAGTCCTTCCAATGAATATTCAGGACTGATTTCTCTTAGGATGGACTGGTTTGATCTCCTTGCAGTCCAAGGGATTCTCAAGAGTCTTCGCCAACACCACAGTTTAAAAGCATCAATTGTTTGGTGCTCAACTTTATAGTCCAACTCTCACATCCATACATGAGGATGCTCTAGGGTTCTCTGTTTTCCTGGTCCAGAGGGCCCGAGTTTAAAAGGAAGAGTGTGTGCAGCTGAGTGTGTGTGCTAACTCTGGGGGAGGCTGGAGGTGGGCTCTACCTGAGCTGAGTGCCTTTGAATGGGATGCGGGCAGGGTAGCAGAAGCCCTCCAGACAGGAGCCCTCCTGCCAGTGATAGGATGGCAGCCACACAGGCAGACTCATCTACACTCACAAACGTAGTACTCCTTCATGGGGCGCACTCATACACTCAGGCCAGCACGTGGAAGCCCTTTCATCCCACATCTAGACACGTGAAAACGGAGGGGCACCCTCAACATGCACAGTGACCACACTCATGGGGCACACAGACAGATGCACGTAGGAACTATCTGTGGGGTGGACTAATGTTTGAAGGTTGAGTGAAGGATAAAAGAAATGAAGCTGGTGGGGATATCAACAGTCTTGGAGAGTGGGGGTGAACAGGCACTCTCATCTCACAGTAGGCAGAGGGAGAGTTCTCCATGAGGCTCTTCTGTGGGCCACAACAGAGTTGGTAAAGAAGATATGCCTGTCCCGGGCTCAAGACAGTGTGTGTGAGAGAGTTAGAGATTCTGTAGAAATCCCAAGGTTATGGGAAGAGAGGTGGGAGGGGGGTTTCAGGGTGGGGAACACATGTACACCCATGGCTGATTCATGTCAATGTATGGAAAAACCATTACAATATTGTAATTAGCCTCCAATTAAAAAAGAAAAAAAAACGTGGGGATGAGCAGCTGCCATGGCAGGAGCATATGATGAGCTGAGAGAAGACTAAGTCTCCCCTCTGTGTCCCACCCTCTTTCAACATTTATTGCAAGGGGGAAAGGAATTGGGTGGACTCCAGGTTGCCCGAGATAGAGAGGCCCCTGGCCCCTCTATCTTGCCCCTCCCCTGCCCAACAAGGGGACCTGTGTCCAGTTCCCATCATTAGAATTGTTAGATCATTACATGTCATTGCTAGGTTATTACAGAGTCACGTGGGCCCGGTAAGGCCAGGTCTGATAACTCAAGCCAAGTTGGATATTGAAATTTTTCTGTGAACTCTCCCATTTAAATGTGGTTACCTCAAATAAAAACAAAATAGAACAAAAAAACCTCCCAGGTCGTTAATAAATAAAGCATGCCATCATAGAGGTTTGGCAAATAATTGTTTAAGAACCTATAGATTAGACTTGTCTGCAGGTGACCAGACTGAGATGAGAAACTGGGGTTGGCTTCCAGGCTATTTAGAGATTTCCTTACCTTGTGACCCGTGGATAATGCCTCAGGGCTTTTGCACTGGCTCTTTCCTCAGCTTGTAGTTCTCTTTCTCCAGAAAACTGCATTAACCTGCTTCTTCACCTTCTTCAGGTCTTTGCTTATATGTGTCCTTCTCACCGAAGCCTTCCCTCACATTCCTATTTAAAATTGAGACCTTCACCCAACTCCTGGCCAAAATGCTTACTTCCTCTGGCCCTCCCCTGCTTGAATGTCTCTATAAGCTTGGCACCATGGACATACTATAGACAATTTGTGTTTTAGCTTGTGTCTTATCTGTGCTTCTACACAGTGCTTGCGTTTTGCAGGTTCTCAACACACACTGAAAGAATGGAGGGCCCTGGCAGCACTGACCTGGGGCATGCAGGGTATAGGGAAATGGGTTTGTCTTTGTGGAAGAGAGGGTCAGAAAATTGGGTCCCGGTAGGGCTGGGGGCGGAGAAGGCAATGACAACCCACTCCAGTACTCTTGCCTGAAGAATCCCATGGACAGAGGAGCCTGGCAGGCTGCAGTCTATGGGGTCGTGAAGAATCGGACACGACTGAGCGACTTCACTTTCATATTTCATTTTCACGCATTGGAGAAGGAAATGGCAACCCACTCCAGTGAGTGTTCTTGCCTGGAGAATCCCAGGGACGGGGGAGCCTGGTGGGCTGCTGTCTATGGGGTTGCACAGAGTTGGACACAACTGAAGTGACTTAGCAGCAGCAGCAGCAGCAGGGTTGGGGGAGGGCACAAGCTCAGGTTTAGCTTGTAATTATCATATATGACTGTTACTTAAAAAAAATAATTCATGTGGTTTGATTCTGGGACTCCAGTCCAGTTCAGTCGCTCAGTCGTGTCTGACTCTTTGCGACCCCATGAATCACAGCACGCCAGGCCTCCCTGTCCATCACCAACTGCCGGAGTCCACCCAAACTCATGTCCATTGAGTCGGTGATGCCATCCAACCATCTCATCCTCTGTCGTCCCCTTCTCCTCCTGCCCTCAATCTTTCCCAGCATCAGGGTCTTTTCAAATGAGTCAGCTCTTCGCATCAGGTGGCCAAAGTATTGGAGTTTCAGCTTCAACATCAGTCCTTCCAATGAACACCCAGGACTGATCTCCTTTAGGATGGACTGGTTGGATCTCCTTGCAGTCCGAGGGACTCTCAAGAGTCTTCTCCAATACCACAGTTCAAAAGCATCTGTTCTTGGGCACTCAGCTTTCTTTATAGTCCAACTCTCACATCCATATATGACTATTGGAAAAACCGTAGCCTTGACTAGAAGGACTAGTACTCTAGTTAGAGACTCTTTATAAAACCAGAACCTTGATTGGGCAGAGGAACTGGGCTACATGGGGAACTTTAATGGGTCTTGTTTCTGAGCCTGCATGTCTCCATCTATAAAATGGGGATGAAGGAAACCAGGTATGCCTCATTCTAAGGATGCTGAGGAGGGAGAGAGGGTGTGGAGCAGCAGAGACAATACAGACTACAATTTTGGAGAACAGAAAATTAGACTGGGGTCTCTGCAGCTCTGTCAAGGGCCTTGGCAGCTTGCCAAGGTCCAAGTTTCCTGGGAAGTGTGTGGGTTGGATGAGAAACCCTTTCAGTCCGAGGTCAGGCCTTGGGTATTCTTGGTTCTGGGAGAGGGATGTGATGAGCCAACAACAAAGTGTGACCCACTTTGTTCAAGTGCTGACCCACTTGACTGGTTCTCTAAGACAATGGTGTATGTGAGCTGACAACTGTGGTTGGTGAAAATCATATACTTATTCATTTTTCAACAGACTTTTGCTGGACATTTGATGTATGTCAACCAGGACCGGCCACATAATTGCACAGCCTGATGCAAAAATGAATATGTAGGGCCCTTGTTCAAAAATTAAGAATTTTAGGGTTATTAAAATTCTTTAATTTTAATTAAAAACAGCAGAGCGTTAAACCAAATAAGGAGCTCTTCTAAGCAAGGGACCTATGTGACAGCATGTCTGTGAAGCTGGTACTGGTTAGGATACAGAGGCGAGTAATGATAATTGACATTGATTGGGGGTTTATGAAACAGCTATGTCTAAACTCATTTTATCCTCATGATAACACTGGAAGGAAGATACAATTATTGGCCCCATTTCACAGGTGAGAAAACCAAGGCACAGAGAAGTTTAGTAATTTGCCAAGGCCACCTGGCTGGGATTAAGTTGAACGTAGTCTGGCTTCAGAGCCTGTGCTATAACCACTGGGAGGAGTTTAGTTTGGTGGAAGGGCCAGTATCCAACAGAAAACTGTCACACAATGTAATGTGGGCTCCACGTGACACCAGGGCAGTGATTTCATCTGTCTTGTCCTCTGCTGTATTGCAGTATACAGTGCCAGGGAGGTGTCCAGGAACAAATCTTAAATAATATAATAGAAATACATGGAGAATGTTAGGGGAGAGAGTTGCAAACTCAGATGCTTATAAGCCTGGGCAGGTAATAAGCATGAGTGGGGCAGAACTATGGTTTATTCTTCACTTCCATAAGAAAATGTGCTATTTCCCATTTTCCTGGTGATACCTGGCCCTCTTGGTCTAGCTTTCATTCCTCCTCCCTTTTATAGGGACAGGAGTATGAAGTAATGATACTTTACTCTGAGGAAAACAGTTGCAAAAATAGAATACAAATTGTAGCTAACACTTTTTCAGTGTTGGGAAAGCAATAGGAAGAGGTGGGCACTGTAAAAACCTAAAGGTATGGGCCAGCCACTGTACTGAGTTCAGGGTATACAGTTTTAAAAAGTTGGTCTCTGTTTCCTGGATCTTAAGTGCAAAAGATAGGCATGAATTAATCTATCTGGTACCATAAAGAAACAGACACATGCACACTCACACATATAATAATAAACTTGGATAAATGCCTTAAAGAAAAAGTCAGAGAATGAGAGAACATAAAACAGTGATATCTGATGTTGCTTGGCAATCAGGGAAGGCTTCTCTGAGGAAGTGATATTTGGACCTGAAAGAAGATGTGAAGGGTGAATAATGGTTAATTAGGAAAGAGACGGTGGGTTGGGAGTGAGGAGAGCATTTCAAGGGAGAAAGAAGAACAAGAGCAAAGGTCCTGGGGTGGGAGTGAGACAGACCCTCTGAGAAGAGGTAGGAGACTGGGGTGCAGTGAGCCACGGTGCACGGACCTGGCTGTGCTTGGAGAGTGGAACGGGCCTTGGAGCCTGTGCTGAGAAGTTTGGTCTTTATCCCTGGTTATAAGCAGGGGAGTGCCAGAGTTAGATTTGTATTTTAAAACATTTGCTTTGTCAGGAGGTGGAGGATTGATGGAAGGGAAGCAAGAATGAGGGCGGGAAGACAAGTTATGAAGCTGTTGAGTTGGACGCATGAGAAACGATGCTCCGTTGAACTCCAGTGGTGTTGGTGATGGAGCCGACTGCCTCCCGGAAGTTAGGAGAGAGTGTGTGAAGGAGAGGGAGGGGGAGGAGGAGGAGGAGGAAGAGAGGGAGAGGGAGGGAGAGGCTGAGAGGAAAAAGAGCCAGTGAGGGAGAGACAAAGATGCGGACAGTGGAGAGGCGAGGGATGGACGTACGGACAGACAGACTGATGCAGAGCCCCACAGTGTTATGACTGAGATTGTTCTGGCTGGGAGGGTTGGTGAAAGAGGGCTTGGGGCGCCGGAGGCCCCACCTGCTCTCCCCCATCTCCCCTAAGAGTGTAACTTGTCTGCTGGTCCCTCCTCACTTTTCCAGATGAGACTCTTCATCCCCAAAGCCTTTCCTGCCCAGCACGCCCCCTGCAGCACCCACCATGCTGTGCTGCCACTCAGGTATTTCTGGACTTGGATTACCTCATGGGCAGGGTTAGTTTTCTTCCTCACAGAGGAAAAGGAAGGAAGTCTTAATCTTTCATGAAGACCTCACTGCAGGGTGTGTAGTGGCTCCTTGAACCCAGACCTGGATGCATATCGCAGATCAACTCACTACTATGTATTCATCAGAAATCTTTTTATTGAAATCAATATTAAAAAGCTCAAACTAGCTTAATTTTTAAAATTTTATTTATTTTTAATTGAATGATAATTGCTTTACAGTATTACGTTGGTTTCGGCCATATGTCAACATGATAGGTACACATATGTCCCCTCACTCTTGAGCCTCCCTCCCATCTTCCACCCCTTCCTACCCCTCTACGTTGTTACAGAGCCCTGTCAATTAAGCCCAGCTTAATTTTTTTAAAAGGAAGATATTGAGTCATAACTGGAAAGTATGGAAGTTTACTGAGCTTTTCCTGGCTGGATCCAGGAGCAAAAAGTACCCATCCCTTTCCGCTAATGGACTCTGCTTTGCTTTGGATTAGCTGCATTCTCTCACAGGCTCTTACAGCATCATAAAAAGATGGACATCCTTAGATGTATCCTAACAGTTTAGTAACTTGAACTAAAAGAGAAATTTGACTCTTGTTGGACCAGCCCTTCTTGTGTACCCGTGTCAACCAAACTCACCAGTTTGCACTGGATTTCTGAAGTCAGCCAAAAATGTACCCATTGGTCATCTGGGGCTCATGGGTCCAGCGATGGCACCAAGAGAAGGAGTCAATTCCTCCCTAACCACTTGGACTGTGAAATAAGGTAGACCATTTATCCAAAGGAAAGTTGAGATTCTGTAGCAGTAGGAATGGGAATAGAAGCTGGGCAGGTAAAGCCAGCACATCTGGAAGCTGAATTCAGCCCATGGGATGCCAGTCTGTTAGTCCTGTCTTAGAGCTAAGTCATATGTTTTGTTTTATTTTAAAATTATTTATGTAATTTAAAAACCAGACCTAATTTTTTTTAGAGCAGTTTTTGGTTTACAGCAAGATTGTGCATAAAGTAGGGAGATTTCCCATATCTCTTCTGCCCTTACACGAGTGGATCCTCCCCCATTCCTCACCAGAGTGGTACATTTGTTACAGCTGATGAACAGGCGCACATATTATTTTACACTAGCCTTCACTCTTGCTGGTGCAGATTCTATGGGTTTATACAAATATTTAAGGACATTATCCATCATTATAGCATCATAAAGGGTATTTTCCTTGCCCTAAAAATTCTCTGTGCTTCACCTGTTCATCCTTTCCTTTTCTTAGCCCCCCTTTTATAAAATTTTATTTATTTTAAATTGGAGGATAATTGCTTTACAATATTTTGTTGGTTTCTGCCATATAACAACATGAATCAGCCATAGGTACATGCATGTCCCCTCCATCTTGAACCTCCCTCCCACCTGCCACCCTGTCCCACCCCTTTAGTTCATCACAGAGCACTGGATTTGAGGTCCCTGTGTCATACAGAAAATTTCCTCCAGCTATCAAATTTTAATTATGGTTGTGTATATGTTTTAATGCGACTCTCTCAATTCATCCCTCCTGTCCTTCCCCTTATGCCCACAAGTCTATTTCCTACATCTGTATCTCCATTACTGCTCTGTAGACAGCTTTGTCAGTATTCTCTTTCTAGAGTCCATGTATGTAAATGTGTTAATACAAAATATTTGTCATTCTCTTTCTAACTTACCTCACTCTGTAGACTAGGCTCTAGGCTCATCCGCCTCATTAGACCTGAGTAAAATGAGTTCCTTTTTATGGCTGAGTAATATTCCTTTGTATTATAGTGTACCACAGCTTCTTTATCCATTCATCTGTCAATGGACATCTAGGTTGCTTCCATGTCCCAGTTATTGTAAATAGTGATGCAATGAACACGGGGCTATATGTGTCTTTTTCAATTTTGCTTAACCCTCCTTTTTAATGTCAAAAGTATCTTGTGTATGAACCATAAACAAACACTGATCTCTAGTTAGTGACATGCCTGCTGAAGTTCTGGAGTGAGAGATACTCAGTGTGTCACTGTAACATGCATCAAAAGTTGAAATGCATTGATGCCTAGAGAGAAGGATGGATATATATGTGTTTAAGCAAGGAGATAGTAACAGTGGAGTCTAGGTCATGGGTGTATGAGTTTTCACTGTGAAAGTCTTTCAATTTTTATGTATCCTTGAAAATTCTTATAGTAATACATAGGAAAAAATACCTTGTGTAAAGTCTCTTGGCCAAGCAGGTTATTACAAGCTATTGTTGAAATCAACACCTCCATTGGTGTTGTAGCTCTTTAGATGTCCAGCCTTCAGACATGTTACAGAAGACCATTCCTTCCCTGCTATTAGGCTGTCAGAATGGTACCTGACATATCCCCTGATTATCCTGGTTCTCTGCTGCCCTTGGCCAGCTCTGATAGATCCCTTACCAGTTTGTCTTTGTTGGCAGCCTCTTGTTTGCTTTCCTTGAGTTTCTAAGCAGCGTTGGTTTTACTCCACAGGCATGGCTTATGGTTGAGGACATCTTGGTGAGCTGCTGAGGATTCATTACTGCACTGCTTATAATAGCAGTTCCTTGAGGGGCATGTCAATTCTCATGGAATTTGGATAAAGTCTTTTGTTTCTTGTCATTGACCCATCAAGTGGTCAGGGGCTGCCAAAGAGCAGGAAGAGAATATTTCCACAATTGTGTGCCTCTCTTTCCCCTATGGCTCTGTGGGGGGAAAAGGTAAATTTCATCAACACGAGAAGAGTGGCTGAGGATGAGGGAAAGGAAATGGGCCTTTGTCTGAGAGGGAGGGAGGTGAGAGTTAGGGGTATGTGTGTGTGTGTGTGTATTTGTCCTTGTGTGCATGAACGTGTATATATAAGCACAAGCATTTGTATATCCGTGCATGTGTGTGCATGCCTATGTGATGTACCGCATGTGTGTATTTGTGTATGTCTTGATTTGTGTGTGCACACAGAGGTGTATGTTAGATTGTGCTCGTTAGATTGAGGGAAGGCATGTGCATGTGTGTTTGTGGTAGAATGAGGGAGGTTGTAATTGATCAGGATGTTGAAACAGGAAAACAGTCTTTTCTCTTGTTCAGAGAGACCTACTAAATCGCCTTTAAGGCTCATTTTGCTCCTGTCACCTTACCTGACAGAAGTGAGGTGAGGGAGAGAGAGGAAACAGGAGGGGAAGGATAGGAAGCGAGGGGAGCAGTGAGGGGAGGAGGAGAGAGAGGAGACGGAGGCAAGAGACAGCCCGTCTGTCTCATCAAATGACCCCTTTCTTATCAGGTGGGGAACATGCACCAGCACAAGGGAAAGAAGAAGTCATATCTGAGGGTGACATGTTGTGATTATCAATACTTATGCATTTAAGTGATCTCTGGGAAGTGGCTCTTTCACATTCGGAGGCTGCACAGAATCTTATTCCCCTTCCTAACAGATCCTGATTTCCTTTCGAAGAGTGTTCCCCCCCACCGGATGTGTTCTCAGAAGGAGCGTGAATTCAGGAAATTATCACCCCTTTACAGAAGCAGAAGGGCCCAAATCCTTTGAATCAGGACAGTGGGGGCTGGTCAGGTGCCCTAAAGTTGGTCAGTTAGATGCTGTCTGCTGGGGCTTAGAATCTTGAATGGGCAGGAGAGATGGATTTTACTCATCTCTGTGGGGACAGCCCAACAGGACTCATCTGCGCTGGGAACATTTCTGTGATTCATGTTTCCTGCCTATTCCAGATCTATGACTTCTGGCTCCCCCATGAACGCTCTAGTATCTTCTCACTCCTATGTTGGGGCAGCATTATTCACAATCTCCAAGATGTGGCCACAACCTAATGTTCATTGATGGGTAACTGGACAAAGAAAATGTTATATATATATATGTACATACATACATAATAAAGGAATGTGATTCAGCTTTTAAACAAGAAGAAATTCCTGTCATTGTGATAATATGGATGAATCTGGAGGACATTAGGCTGAATGAAATAAGCCAGTCATGGAGAGACAAACACTGCACGATTCTCCTTACATAAATAAACAAAGCAAGCTCATTAAAGCAGAAGTAGAATGGTGGTTGCCAGGGGCTGTGGAGTGGATGGGAAGGGAGAGTTGCTACTCAAAGGGCATAAACTTTTAGTTATGCCAGACAAATAAATCTTAGAGATCTTATCTTTAACATCATACCTATAGTTAACAATATTGTAGTATACACTTAAAATTTGTTAAAGGGCAGATCTTACGTTAAATGTTCTTATATGCGAAGTCACTTCTGTTTCCAGCTTGGACTGTTGCTTGCCAGGCTCCTCTGTCTATGGGATTCTCCAGGCAAAAATATTGGAGTGTGTTGCCACGCCCTGCTCCAAGGGATATTCCCAACCTAGGGATCAAACCTGTGTCTCTTATGTCTCCTGCATTGGTAGATGGGTTCTTTACCACTAGTGCCACAGGGGAAGCCCAAATGTTCTTCCTACAATTTAAAAATAATCTCCTAGAGATAAAGATGGTCTAGATAAAGCTCTGCAATGATGTGAGGAGTAATTCTCAAAAAACACCCCTAAGACTCTCCCTTTCATTTAAAAGACACACATTGGTCAGCCAAAGATCTTTATTCTCATTACAGTAACACTTCACAATTGATAGGACTTTTAACAAAGTACAGGCATATCTTGTTTTATTGGGCTTTGCAGATACTGCATTTTTAACCAATTGAAAGTTTGTGGCAACTCTGCATTAAGCTAGTCCATCAGGGCACTATCTTTCCAACTGCATTTTGTCGCTTTATGTCCCTGCGTCGCATTGTGGTAATTCTCAAAATATTTCAAATCCTCCACCAAGCAAAAAGATTATGACTAGTTGAAGGCTCAGGCGATGGTTGGCATCTTTTAGCTAAAGTATCTTTTATTTAATGTGTTTTTTAAGACATAATGCTATTGCACACCTGACAGATTGCAGTATACTATAAACATAACTTTCTTGTGCACTGGGAAATAAAAACATTTGAGTGACTCACTTTGTTGTGACATTTACTTCATTGCTATAGTCTGGAACAAATCCACAGTATCTTCAAGGTATGCCTGTATAGCCGCATAAACCATTCTATTTTAATCATCATTGTTCTGTGAACTGACCAGGGCTTAATTAGCTCATTTTGCATATGGGAAATCTGTGGCTCAGAGAGACGAACAGTGTGCCCATAGTGACCTAGTGTTTGAGAGCTGTGGGACCCACAGAAAGAATTGTATCCAATTGTCCCACTTTACAGATGAGAGAATTGAGATCCAGAGAAGTTAAGTGATATGTCCATGACCACACACTGCATTAGCGTCAGAGCTGGAACATAAACACAGCTTGTCCAACTCAAAGCTGAAGCCATTCTCAGCACAACTGAGAATTGGCTCCAAAAGAGACAGTAACAGTACAGTTACCATCATGTCTGTGCGTTGTATGAATAAAAAGTTACCAAATGTCATTTTCCTTTGATTCGTGGAGTTTCAGAGACCAAGAATTCTCACATACTGTGTAACACCTAGAACATTCGAGGTACTTAAGTTGTGAAACTAAAAGAGGAGAGATGGTTTGAATATTCTTTCCAGTCAGCTAATCATGAGACCACCACTCCCCTTCCCCAATCCTTGAGCTTTTTCCATTCCCAATCATTGCCAAAAAGTTCAATTTTCTTTAAGAGCCTTAGAAATAGTCCTAAGACGGAAACATGGGGTATTAAGAGCAGTGAGAGTAAAGATACTTACCAGAATCTTCCCCGCAGGGATAAAACATTGAAATGTACAGAAGCATGACTCATCTGTCTAGATAAGGCCAGTTCCACTAGGCGGCAATGGGGACAGAAGAAGAACAGCTAGAAAGGACAGCAGGCAGGCCATCTAATGGTTGGACCAGGCTAGGTGGGGCAGAAGAATGATCTGTCCTGTTCAGGAAAATTTCACAGTGTCCTGAATACCTGAGCACTGAAGGCTGCTTTCTCCGGAACAAGGTTGCCATCCCAGGGACTCTGCATTACTGATCTAAGAGATCAATTCATAATGTAACATCTGGTTCAAGTGTATCTCTGCCTTTCTCTTTAGCTGTGCTGTGGGAGGAGAAGCTGCTGGAGACTTGAAGAGAGAATCGAATGCTTTGCCCAGGCTTCCCAGGTGAGGGGTACCCAGACTCCTGGCTGCTAATTTCTAAAGACAGCAGGTTCCTTAGCTTCCTTAAGAGATGCATATGAGGCTTTCCCAAATTGATAACTTCTGATTCTAGGAACAAACACCATGATCTATCAGTGTGGTGAGATTTCAAGCTCTGGAGCCAGGTGGAACTGGGTTGCAGAGGCTTATGTGACCTTGGCTGAGTCATTTCCCCTTTTTATGTCCCAGTTTCTTATAGGTAAACCAGAAATCAATACGGCGTCTGCCTCATGAGGATGCCATTGAGATAAAGGAAAGAATCTAGTACTTCCTGTGCGTCTATACCATGTGCATGATTCTTGCTGCTTGTACAATTATTAACATAGTGTTTCTTTTTAAGCCGATTCACTTAGAAATACTTCTATTTAAAAATTAGATATTTAAAATTAATTTTTAAATTAATTTTTTCACATGTAGTCACACTAGTCTCTCTTGCTTTGTAAATAAGGAAGTCATTTATGAAATCAAGGGGGAAACACCAATATCATTAGAATTCTAGCTAGTATTGTAGCCTGCCAAGGCTCCGTCTTCTTTGTTGAAAGGGGAGATTAGCATTAGAGAGACATTAAAGGAACGCTAGTGCCCACTTGGGACTTTTTCTTGCTGCAGTTGGACTGATGGGAAAGGGATTAATTCTCCCTTAAGGTGATTCAATGTTGTTTAATATTGGGTCTAGGGATCTCTAAAATTATCTTTTCCATGGTACCTTGGTTTGTCAGGCTGCTATAATAGAATGTCACAGGGTGGGTGACTTATAAAACACAAAAATTTATTTCTCATAGTTCTGGAGGCTGAGAAGCCTAAGATCATGGTGCCAGCAGATTTGGTGTGGTGGCTGGTGAGACCTCACTTCCTGGTTCATGACAGAGCCCTCTCATTGCGTCTTTATCTGATGGAAAGGGACTAGGAAGCTCTGTGGGATCTTTTTTATAAGGGCACTAGTTTCATTCATGAGGTTTCCACCCTTGACCTAATCAGTGTCAGAGCTCCTACCTTCTAACTCCTTCATCTTTTAAGGTTAGGATTTCAGCACAAGATTTGAAGTATGGGTCCAATGGTCAGACCATAGCAACTTTTGTGACTGTATTTGAGGAAACATTGTGATGATGGACATCTTTCACAGTGCTTGACCTATAACTTACACTCAACAAATGTTTATTCTCTTTCCCTTGCCCTGTTGTTCTCACTACTTTAAAAAATTAATTTATTTTAATTGGAGGCTAATTACTTTACAATATTGTGGTGGTTTTTGCCATACACTGTCATGAATCAGTCATGGGTGCACATGTGTTC
This sequence comes from Moschus berezovskii, assembly GCF_049115385.1. Lineage (NCBI taxonomy): Eukaryota > Metazoa > Chordata > Mammalia > Artiodactyla > Moschidae > Moschus > Moschus berezovskii. The sequence continues at coordinate 24,564,104 of NC_142486.1, read as the reverse complement.
CCCATCCTGAAGTCCCCCTCCCACCTCCCTCCCCATCCCATCCCTCAGGGTTGTCCCAATGCACCAGCTTTGAGTGCCCTGTTTCATGCATCGAACTTGGATTGGTCATCTATTTCACATATAGTAATATATATGTCTCAATGCTATTCTCTCAAATCATCCCACCCTCTTTTTAAATAATTGTCAGAGGTTCAAATATGATGGCAATATCTAACAATGAATACATTAAAAAAATCATATGTCAGGGCTGATTTGGTATGTGGAAGGTGAAACTTTGTTATCAGTTTAAAATGCAGGTCAGAACCCATCTGCTATAGGGTATTTTCTGGTCTAAATACATCATTCAGTTCAGTTCAGTTCAGTTCAGTCGCTCAGTCGTGTCCGACTCTCCACGACCCCATGAATCACAGCACGCCAGGCCTCCCTGTCCATCACCAACTCCCGGAGTACACTCAAACTCATGTCCACAGAGTCGGTGATGCCATCCAGCCATCTCATTCTCCGTCGTCCCCTTCTCCTCCCGCCCCCAACCTTTCCCAGCATCAGAGTCTTTTCCAGTGAGTCAACTCGTCGCATGAGGTGGCCAAAGTATTAGAGTTTCAGCTTTAGCATCAGTCCCTCCAATGAACATCCAGGATTGATCTCCTTTAGAATGGACTGGTTGGATCTCCTTGCAGTATAAGGGACTCTCAAGAGTCTTCTCCAACACCACAGTTCAAAAGCATCGATTCTTCGGCGATCAGCCTTCTTCACAGTCCAACTCTCACATCCATACATGACCACGGGAAAAACCATTGCCTTGACTAGATGGACCTTGGTTGGCAAAGTAATGTCTCTGCTTTTTAATATACTATCATTAGAGGTCAAAATGTGTTGTAGCAGGAAAGGGAAAGAAATAAAAATTTTGAGTGCTTCTTATGTTTTAGGTTCTTTGTGTATATTGTATAATAATTGCTCACAATTTTTCAAAATAGGAGGCATTGCCCTCATCTCTGTTAGATAATATTAATGGATATCAATTATGAAAAACTTGTTATATGATAATGTATTGGATATAACTTCCTTATTTTCTGTATTCTTGATATTCTGACATCTAGGGCCTTGATGCTAGAGAGATGGCCCTTCTCAGGGCTAGCTAATTCTTAGAAATGGCCAACGGCTCTCTTTGAGTGTGCTTTTGATGTACAAACCAACTAGTAAAGATCTCATACTCTCCAATCATTTCCTTTATCAAACTCTCACACACCAAACCAATGTTTCCCCTGCCCTAAATCACCCAAGGGCCAGGAACTAGACAGCTAGGGACTGCCACTAGAGTCCAGAGCCTATCAAAATTATTCAAACCATCCAGCTTTAAAGTTACTCAACAAGCATACCCTGCCTCACCCTTTCTTTCCTGCTAGCACCTTAATAGAGGCTCTGGGGTCTCTGCCCTAACCCACCTCTGCCTCCTGGCTGAACCTGTGCTTCACTGTGTTGGCCTGGCTCCTGTGAAGGATCCCTCCTTCTAGGGATCTGTGAGTATGAACTTCTTCCCTCATGACAGTCGCTTCCATGTCTGCGTGTCTAACCATACCTCATTCAAACAAATCCTGGGAATGAATTTTAGAGTAGATGGCACTCTGCTAAGGATTGCTTTGTTTTAAAAGCTCCATCAATGTCTTCCTTTCTCAAGTAAACCCCAAAATAAGAGTAACAAGGCTTCCCAGGGTCCAACCCTTGGCTACCTCTTGCACTACCCTTCCCTTTGCTTGGTCCAGACACTCTGGTCCTTACTTTCCTCCAGGATTGTGCCAAACTCTGCTTTGTCTCTGGGCCTTTGTACCTGCTGTTGCCCCTGTCAACCAATATTCAACTTTGGTTCAGGCCTCTCTTTCTGTGTCCAGAGCAGCTCTACTTTGATCGCTGCTTAATGTTATTTTCTTATTTCAATTATCTCTTATCATCTCTTCTTTCTCACTCTAGTGTGAGCACCACAAGAACAGAGATCTTGCCTGTCTTGTCACCACCAAACCCTGACAGACATTTAGAAGGTTCTCAGCAACTACTCATTGGATATATGACTTACATAATTTCATCTAAACCTCTCTAACAGGTAGGTAAAATTATCTTCCCCATTTTACAGATGAGGAAACAGCTTCAGAGAGCTTATCAGTGATTTATTTGAGGTTACACAGCCAGTAGGTGGCAACCCACAATTTGAATACAGATAGTCTGACTCTCAAACCATTATACTGAGGGCCCAAGAGGTGAGCATTGTGCTTAAGATCACCTAGTAAGAAGGAGTCCAGACCAGTTCTGCCTGGCCCCAAACTTCCTACTGTATTGATCATGTTGTTTTTTCTTTTTAGAATAAGATAGTTTGAGACATCAAACACCCTCTTCCAACAACACAAGAGATGACTATACACTTGGACATCACCAGATGGTCAATATCAAAATCAGATTGGTTATATTCTTTGCAGCTGAAGATGGAGAAGCTATACATACAGCAAAAATAAGACTGGGAGCTGACTGTGGCTCAGATCATGAACTGTTTATTGCCAAGTTCAGACTTAAATTGAAGAAAGTAGGGAAAATCACTAGACCAGTCAGGTATGAAATAAATCAAATCCCTTATGATTATACAGTAGAAGTGACAAATAGATTCAAGGGATTAGATTTGATAGACAAGAGTACATGAAGAACCATGGATGGAGGTTCATAACACCGTACAGGAGGCAGAGATCAAAACCATCTCTAAGAAAAAGAAATGCAAAAAGGCAAAATGGCTGTCTGAGGAGGACTTACAAGCAGCTGAGAAAACAACAGAAGTGAAAGGCAAAGGAGAAAAGGAAAGATATAAACATCTGAATGCAGAGTTCCAAAGAATAGCAAGGAGGGATAAGAAAGCCTTCCTCAGCGATCAGTGCAAAGAAATAGGGGAAAACAATAGAATGGAAAACACTAGAGGTCTCTTCAAGAAAATTAGAGTTACCAAGGGTACTTTTCATGCAAAGATGGGCACGATAAAGGACAGAAATGGTATGGACCTAACAGAAGCAGAAGATACTAAGAAGAGGTGGCAAGGATACACAGAACTATACAAAAATGATCTTACTAACCCAGATAACCATAATGGTATGATCACTCACCTAGAGCCAGACATCCTGGAGTGAAGCCAAATGGGCCTTAGGAAACATCACTACAAACAAAGCTAGTGGAGGTGATGGAACTCCAGCTGAGCTACTTCCAATCCTGAAAGATGATGCTGTGAAAGTGCTGCATTCAATATGCCAGCAAGTTTGGAAAACTCAGCAGTGGCCAGGGGACTGGAAAAGGTCAGTTTTCATTCCAATCCCAAACAAAGGCAATGCCAAAGAATGTGCAAATTACTGCACAATTGCACTCATTTCACATGCTAGCAAGATCATGCTAAAAATCCTCCAAACTAGTCTTCAACAGTACATGAACTGAAAACTTCCAGATATACAAGCTGGATTCAGAAAAGGCAGAATAACCAGAGATCGAATTACCAACATCTGTTGGATCATAGAAAAACCAAGTGAATTCCAGAAAAACATCTGCTTCTTCTGGATTGACTATGCTAAAGCCTTTGACTATGTGGATCACAACAAACTGTGGAAAATTCTTCAAGAGATGGGAATACCAGACCACCTGATCTGCCTCCTGAGAAATCTGTATGCAGGTCAGGAAGGAACAGTTAGAACCAGACATGAAACAATGGACTGGTTAAAATTGGGAAAGGAGTATGTCAAGGCTATATGTTGTCACCCTGCTTATTTAACTTATATGCAGAGTGCATCATGCGAAATGCCTGGCGGGATGAAGCACAAGTTGGAATCAAGATTGCTGAGAGAAATAGCAATAACCTCAGATATACAGATGACACCACCCTTATGGCAGAAAGAGAAGAACTAAAGAGCCTCTTGATGAAAGTGAAAGAGGAGAGTGAAAAAACTCGCTTAAAACTCAACATTCCAAAGACTAAGATTATGGCATATGGTTCCATCACTTCATGACAAATAGATGGGGAAACAATGACAGACTTTATATTCTTAGGCTCCAAGATCACTGCAGATAGTGGCTGCAGCTATGAAATTAAAAGACCCTTGTTCCTTGGAAGAAAAGCTATGACCAGCCTAGACAGCATATTAAAACGCAGAGACATTACTTTGCCAACAAAGGTCTGTATAGTCAAAGCTATGGTTTTTCCTGTAGTCATGGAAAAATGTGATGTGAGAGGTGGACCATAAGAAGGTTGAGTGCTGAAGAACTGATGCTTTAGAGAATTGATGCTTTCCTCAACTGGTGTTGGAGGAGACTCTTGAGAGTCCCTTGGACTGCAAGGAGATCAAACCAGTCAATCCTAAAGGCCATCAACTCCAAATATTCTTTGGAAGGACTGATGTTGAAGCTGAAACTTCAATACTTTGGCCACCTGATGTGAAGAACTGACTCATTGGAAAAGACCCTGATGCTGGGAAAGATTGAAGGCAGGAGCAGAAGGGGATGACAGAGGATGAGATGGCTGAATGGCATCACCAACTGAATGGATATGAGTTTGAGCAAGCTCTGGGAGAAAGGAAGCCTTGCGTGCTACAGGCCATGGGGTCACAAAGAGTCAGACAGGACTGAGCAACTGAACAGCAAGTTTGAGACTTCATAGCCCTGATTGCCCAAATGCTTGAGGTGAGTTTGTATCCATGTTGGCTGATGCAGAGGTGACTGAACTGTAACCATCGGCAACATCTCCAGGATTTTTGGCAACAAAAGTGCATAATATTCTGACACTGTTCCAATATGTGAGTTTTTTCCTCCACACCAAGCAATTTTACAATACCAGTTGGGTGTCCTACAATTCAACTCAATTCTGACACCACCTACTTGGAGACAATGTCAGGTCCCACAGGTTATGGGCTGAGTCCCACAAGGATGTCCCCCACTCCTATTCTGTCCTACTTCAGATATCTATTGCTCATCCAGGTTGCGTTACCTGTGCTTCTGACCAACTGACTATTGATCAGAGGTTCCAACAACCCCCTTTCAGGCTCAATTAATTTGCTAGGGTGACTCAAAAAAATCAGAGAAACATTTTACTTACTAGATTTCCAGTTTATTATAAGAGTATAACTCAGGAATAGCCAGGTAGAAGAAATACAAAGAGCAAGGTATGCAGAGGGGGGAGATGGAGCTCAGTACCTCCACATGTTTGCCAACATGGCAGCACTCTGGACACCCTTCTTTTGGGTTTTTATTGGAGGCTTCATTATGTAATCATGATTGGTTAAGCCATTGGCCATTGGCTATTGATTCAGTCTCTAGTACCTCTCTCCTCCTGCTATGGGACTGAAAGTTCCAACCCTCTAATCATGGGGTTGGTTTCTTGGACAACCAGTCCTCATCTGGGTGTGGTCCAAAATTCACCTCATTTACATAACAGAAGACACCGAAATCACTCCCAACACTTAGGAAATTCTAAACATTTTATGAGCTCTGTGCCAGAAATAGGACAGAGACGAATACATATGTCTTATTAAAATTCACAATATCACAATGCACAAGGCAAATCTAATAATGAATGAGGTGATCCCATAGCCATCCTTGGAGAGTGTATTGCCAGAGACTGGCTGCACATCTGTAGATGGAGTGTCACCCATCTGGCAGTTCTTACCTTCTCCTGCTCTCCACTGCCAGATCTAGACCTTGCTGCCTCCTTCTTCTCACAGTCCCACAGCCTCAGTTCACCAATATGTTCCCCACTTTCCTTGAAAAAGCACAGAGCTCTTCACAACCTGTGTTTAGTTCATCCCCCAGCTCTCTGTCCCAACCTTGGACCCAAACAACCTTTGTCATGTAACTACACCCGTTTCTTTGAAACTAATTGGATTTGGATCCCAGCACCCTGCTTATTAACAGTAACAATAGAGTTTGACAAATAATTTTACCTCTTTAAACCTGTTTCCTCATTTACATAAATAGAGGTAGTATCTTCCCACCTTGCAAAAGTAAGGGAAATATTAAATCATACACACAGTATTTGTTGATTCAATGAATTTCATTTCATCCAACAACACTTTCAGATGGATGCAATTATCATGTCCATTTTAAGGATGAGGAAACAGGCTCAAAGAGAATATTTTGTAAGTACGTGCCCAAGATCACAGGGCTGGTAGGAGATTAAAAACTATTTGAACATAGATGGTCTGACTCAGGAGTCTGCACTCTGAGTCATGTTCCCAGTGTTCCAAGAAGTTACATAGGTATGTTTGTAACCTACAAATGCTAGTTTCTTTTCTTCTACTTTATTACATATCTGCAAAATGGAATTAATAATAGTATCTACTTTATGAATTTGTTATAAGAATGAAACATGAAATATTTCAAAGGAAATACCTGAAAAGCTTAGTACAGTATCTGACATGTAGTAAGTGTACAATAAATCTTATTAGTAGTAATAAGACATCAGTTATCTTAATAAGATACAGATATCATTATGGCTAATTTTATCAGGCATTTCACTGCAAATAACAGAAAATCTGATTCAAATGGTTAGAACATAATAGAAATTAATTTTCTCCCATGAAAACAAAGCTGATACAGAGCTCCCAGTTCTGTTAAATCAGTACTTTCTTGAGTGACATCATCAATGGCCCAGATGTCTTTGTCATCTGCTCTGCTGTCTTTGAGGATTCATCTTTCCTCTCTGGTTTGTTCTCATGCTTGCAAGATGGTGGCAGCTATTCATTCTGTGCATATTACACAAAAGAAGGGTCATTTCTTCCCCTATGCATCTTTATTTTTTTATGAAGAAAAGCTTTTTTAAGTGGTCCCCTAGTTTCTGAGACTTTTCAGATTTTCATGGGCAGGATTATGTTGCCATTCCACAATTCAATCAGTCATTAGAACTGCAAAAGAATGAGTGGTAGGGCTTCATACTATTAGGGAAAAAGAAAGTTCAGTCACTCAGTCGTGTCCAACTCTTTGCGACCGCATGGACTGCAGCATGCTAGGCTTCCCTATCCATCACCAACTCCTGAAGCTTGCTCAAACTCATGTCTATCGAGTTGGTGATGCCATCCACCGTCTCATCCTCTGTCATCCCCTTCTCCTGCCTTCAATCTTTCCCAGCATCAGGGTCTTTTCCAATGAGTCAGTTCTTTACATCAGGTGGCCAAGTATTGGAGTTTCAGCTTCAGCATCAGTCCTTCCAATGAATATTCAGGACTGATTTCCTTTAGGTTTGACTGGTTTGATCTCCCTTCAGTCCAAGGGACTGTTAGGAAACTGTTGATCAAACCCACTGATCTTGACCAGGCCTGCTTGCCTGAGTTAAAAGGACCATAGTGCTGTCACCAAAAGCTAACTGGGGTAATTCAGGAGGGATCAAAAGAGAGAGGAGATGACCAACCTCCCAGAGTCTTTCTTGCTGGAATCTATCTTGGTTGAGAGATGGGCTTGCCATCAGGAAGTCTTCATGAAAAGCTAACAACAGGATTGTTTACTGAGTGAACTGAGGAATATGGTTATAATTTTTACGGATTTCATCTTGGAGTATTACTGGTTTTGAATTGTGTCTTCCAAATATGGGAAACTTTCCCCCTCAGGTTACTTATGACTTACAGCAATTTGGTAAATGACACCACTGTGAATAAAATTGAAACTTTTCTCTTTTCTTTCTACTTGATCTTTCCAGAGATTGGAAACTCTTAGGTTCCCAGCAGCATTATAAGATGAATTAAATAAGAAAGGCCACCCTCTAATAGGTGCAGGAGTCTGAAGGTATGTTGTAAATCTCAAAAAGGTAGGAATTCACTTAAATCTGAAAGGCAAAATTGGTGACAAACCCCTGACATGGCTTTCCTGCTCACAGGGGATCTTTTATCAATTAATGAGACAATTCACAGACAAATTAATCTTGATTTGACCATATTTGATAAAAAAAGAACACAATTTTAGAGAGAAAGAGACATGTCAATGGATGGTGGTGGTTTAGTCACTAAGTCATGTCCGACTCTTGTGACCCCATGGACTGTAGCCTGCGAGGCTCCTCTGTCCATGGGATTCTCCAGGCAAGAATACTGAAGTGGGTTGCCATGTCTTTCTTCAGAGGATATTCCTGTCCCAGGGACTGAACCCGGGTCTCCCACATTGGAAGCAGACTCTTTACTGACTGAGCCAACAGGGAAGCCCCAGTGGCCTTCAGTTCAGTTCAGTTCAGTCATTCAGTCATGTCCGACTCTTTGCAACCCCATGAACCGCAGCAGGCCAGGCCTCCCTGTCCATCACCAGCTCCCGGAGACCACCCAAACCCATGTCCATTGAGTCAGTGATGCCATCCAACCATCTCATCCTCTGTCGTCCCCTTCTCCTCCTGCCCTCAATCTTTCCCAGCATCAGGGTCTTTTCTGGATATCAAATTCTAATTCTGTTTTTTGGTGTCTCTATTTACTGACTCACTTCCCAGATAGTTTTTGTTGTTAGGTTATATTGCTGTAAAGTTTAATCGAATTATTAAAAGGGCACTCTAAATTTGTTTCTGAAGCTTAACTCAGTAATCTATCTTTGGATGAAGATCAGATGCTTCATGATCTGCAATCAGGAGATTGACATTAGGCTATGGTAATTTAAATTTAAAGTCTCCCTTATGTTGGGAACAATCAAACTGTACTAGGAATAGCCAGACTAGTAGCACTAGGAAATTGGGCTGGGTGCTTTATGGACAATTCAGTTCAGTTCAGTTCAGTTCAGTTCAGTCGCTCAGTCGTGTCCGACTCTCCGCGACCCCATGAATACCAATATGTAATTTTCCTTAAATACAAAAATTGGTACAGAACAGACCGTCAGATGACCTGGAATATAGTGGGCTATAATAGCCATGGAAGTTCTTGACTTAAATTCTTGCTTATGACCTTACTAATACTCCTAGCTGTGCTATTTTTTATATTGCCAATTTTACAAAATTATTGTTTCTTGCATTACCAAGTGTGTGATTGAGCCTTTGATAAAATGATGATATGCAGTTCTATATGAGATCAATAATTGTAATAATGTAACTCTAGATATAGGAATAAGCAACAAGAGGGAATATTTCCTAGACTCATAAGACAGGTGGTCTAGAAACCTTTGGCCTCTTGAATTCTCCCAGTTAATTTTCAGTGTCAGCACCAAGTTCCTTACAGGAACATCCAGTTGTGAGACAACTAAGTTAAACCAGCCTGGCCAAGGCAAGTAGTTTAAGTCAACAGTTCTCTAATAACTGCCCCCTTCCCTCAACCCTGAGAGTCTTCACTTAAGATGCATCTTGGGAATTGTAGACATCTCTTTCTTCTGTAACTACTCTCTTCTGGGAGTGGGTGCTGTCCTGTCTAATAGAGTAGAAGACTCTCCCCACCTGATCTAAATCAAGGTATTAGATTTACATTCTGAAAGGGGTCCCTTTTCTTGCAACAGTACTGCAAAACTGATAATCCAACCCTACTCTCAACCTGGGTGACAGGGGCAAGTTATTTCTCTAAATCTCAAATTTTGTTTCCTGTGAAATGCAGATACCTTTGACTGATTCTCTAACACAGTGAGGTTAAGTAAGGTAACGTAAATAGTGAATAATCAGTCTTTAGCCCCTTACTCAATCTCAGTTATCACAGAATATTAAAATGATACCAGATGTTCAAAAGTTGATTTTAAGGACATGACCTATCCTTTACAGGCTGTGAGACTCTGGCTATATTGCTAAATTTTAATTTTTCTTGGAATTTCAGTGAGGATATTGATAATTATGATAATAATACCTGCTATCTTTTATTATGTGCTTACTAAGTGTCAGGTACCATAGTAGATACTTTACCTGCATTAATCAACCTAGTTCTCATGACAACCTGTATTACCTAGGCATTGACTACATTTTACAGATGAAGTATTAAGTAACATGACAAGATCAAATAACTAGTAAGTTGTGGAACCAAGAATTGAAGTCTGATTTGTCTGTGTTAAAAGCCCCACACTTTTAGTGCCCACGTGATAGAGTCTCTCTTTCCTATATAATGGATATCAGTTTTCTCATACGAAAATGGGTGTAACAAGATATTACCTTGCCTGCTTCAAGGGTTTAGAGGAGAGTCAAAGAAGATTGGGTCTGAAAAGCCCAATGAAAACTCTTACAAGTGATCTCTTTTGTTAGTATGGATAATAATTGGTAGTAGTCACAAGAAAAAATCCAGTACCTTCACGAGAAACACAGGCCAGGACCCTCAGGTTGTGGTCACTGATGCTGAACTATCGCCATCTACTTAATTAAGGAGTCTGAATCCTTGGTCCATTCTTTCCTCCCACATCCCCAGGTTGAAGTAGTCATATGTTTCATTCTGTTTCATAAGCCCTGGGGTCCTAGCTCTTCTTCCAAGGTGACAGCTAGATAACATGATAAATTAATTGGTTCCCAGGGGCTAATGGGAAAATGGAAAATGAAATGGAAGGTGCTGGAAGCACTGCCATCTCAATCCTTCTTCTTTCCCTTTTTCCATGTCATTTTCCTTACCTTCCCCTCACCCCTCAAGACGCACATTTTGGTAATAGCTTCTGGGAAAAGGCCCTCTGTTCTCCCATGTCACAATCCTTTACTGCAGTGACTATGCTGGGAGCAGTTTTGTTTCCCAGGGTATACTTGGCAACATCTGGAGATAATTTTGTTTGTTGCAAATGGGAGATGGAGCACTGCTCCTGGCATCTAGTGGAGAGAGAGACCAGGGATGCTATCCAACATCCTACTATGCACAGGGCAGTCCCCTACAGCAAAGGCTTATTTGGCAACTAACATCAGTAGAGCTGAGGCAGAGAAACCCTGCCTTGCTATGATCAGATTCCTTAAGGATTGTTAACTAGGGAAGATATATTTAGTGGAAGGAGAATAGTCAAGCCTTGCTTTGATTCAATGTTTTTTAAGTGTTTCACAAGCATCAAAACTCTCTTTTGGTAAAACATCTCACCCTCTAGGCATAGGTTTAAGAAATTGGTCAAAAGGGAAGAAAATTTTCAGGAATAACAAGAGTTCTTCCCTAAGACTTTGCTTTTTTGCTTTTTGGCCATGCTGGGAAGCTTGCAAGATCTTAGTTACTTGACCATGGATTGAACCTGGGCCCTGGCAGTGAAAGCATTGAGTCCTAATCATTGGACTGCAAGAGATTTCCCAAGATATTTTTTTCTCAACTGAGAGGCAGAGGAAAAAATAATTTTCTACTCTGGTCCAGGGCTCTTAGGATGTAAACTCAGAGAAAGCCCAGACAGGAGATCATGAAATTGGTATGCAGAAAGAAGTACAAGAGACAGAGATGGAAGGTAAGTTGATGGCATTGGAGACACCTATTCTAGTCAATTTTTAGCACCAGGCCTGACCTTCCTATTGTTTGACTTAAAAAAGTTTAAACTGAGTATTTGTTATTTGCAATCAAAGAGTTCTAATTTAGCTATGCTTAAGGAAAGTTCTAATTTAGCCATGCTTTAGGAAAGTTTCTGGAGAAGGAAATGGCAACCCACTCCAGTATTCTTGCCTGGAGAATCCCAGGGACGGGGGAGCCTGGTGGGCTGCTATCTACGGGGTTGCACAGAGTCAGACACGACTGAAGCAACTTAGCAGCAGCAGAAGCAGCAGCAAGGAAGGTTTCTAGAGAGATAAAGGAGAATTTTCTGGGTGCTAAGCACATTGTGCCTTACCTGGGTGGAATTTGATTAGGAAGAAGTGAAGTATGACAGATAGATCTTCTTGGCATTTGGAGTTTTTAGAGGGAAAATGAAAAATAAATTTTTTGGATATTCTAAATAATGTACATATTAAGAAGATATTTTATTTAAAAATTTCCAATATTTTTATTAGTTCCAAGTATTTTTTCTCTTCTTATAATGATGATTTATCTATTTTTCTCCACCCATTAAACATTGTTTAGAAAACACAATAGGAAAAAGAAAAACTGTTATATTTATTTATATTTTATTTATTGTATTCTTTCTTCCTTCTTGATGGTTCAAGGTAATAATTTAAAAACTATTACCTAAAAAAAAAAAATTACCTTTCTGTTCAGAGAGCCTTCTTTAACCACTCTTTAGGAGAACAAATTCTCTTATTTTTTTCACCTGAGGATATGCTGATTTGCTGTTTATTCCTAAAGGACGTTTTCACTGAGTATAGGATTCTGGATTGACAGTTCTTTCTTTCAGCACCTGAATATATTGTGCCATTTCCTTTCAGCTTCCATGGTTTCTGATAGTAAATCTGATGCTACCTGAACTTTTTCTTCCCTATTGGTAAGGTGTCATTTTTGTTTTACTGGTTGTTCTCAAAATTTTTTATTTGTTTTTCTTTAGTTTCCAGAAGGTTGTTCATGATATGTGATTCTCTTTGGGTTTGGAAGTAGCTTAACTTCTTGAATCTGAAGGTCTCTTTCTCTTGCCAAGTTTGGAAAGTCTTGGCCAATATTTCTTTGAGTATTTTTTCAAACTCAACCTCTTTCTCCTTTTTGGACTCTAATGACTTGAGTCTTAGACCTTTTAGAGTCCCAAAGGTCCGTGAGGCTTTTTTCACTTTTCTTTTTTTCAGCATATTTTCTCTATTATTTAGATAGAGTTCAGTTCAGTTCAGTCGCTCAGTCGTGTCCGACTCTTTGCGACCCCATGAACCGCAGCACGCCAGGCCTCCCTGTCCATCACCAAATCCCAGAGTTCACCCAAACCCATGTCCATCGAGTCGGTGATGCCATCAAACCATCCCACCCTCTGTCGTCCCCTTCTCCTCCTGCCCTCAATCTTTCTCAGCATCAGGGTCTTTTCAAATGAGTCAGCTCTTCGCATGAGGTAGCCAAAGTACTGGAGTTTCAGCTTCAATATCAGTCCTTCCAATGAACACCCAGGACTGATCTCCTTTAGGATGGACTGGTTTGATCTCCTTGAAGTCCAAGGGACTCTCAAGAGTCTTCTCCAGCACCGCAGCTCAAAAGCATCAATTCTTCGGTGCTCAGCTTTCTTTATAGTCCAAATCTCACATCCATACATGACTGCTAGAAAAACCACAGCTTTGCCTAGACAGACCTTGTTGTCTCTGCTTTTTAATATGCTGTCTAGGTTGGTCATAACTTTACTTCCAAGGAGTAAGTGTCTTTTAATTTCATGGCTGCAACCACCATCTGCAGCGATTTTGGAGCCCAGAAAAATAAAGTCAGCCACCGTTTCCACTGTTTCCTCATCTATTCGCCATGAAGTGATTGAGTAACTGCTATTATTCTATCTTCCAGTCCACTGATTATTTCCTGTCTCCCATCCATTATGTTACTGATCACATTCACTGACTTTAAAATTTTTTGTTATGTATTTTTCATTTTTTAAAATATCATTTGGTTCTTTTTCATATCTTCTACCTGTTTCTGACAGTTTCTATCATATTTCTATAAATAGTTTCTACTTATTAATGGAGACTTTATTTGTCTCTTGCATTTGTAATTGCTCATTAAAGCAATTTTACCATGGTTGCTTTAAATTTCTCGTCAGATCATTTTAGCATCTCTGAAGTCTTGGTGTTGGCATCTATTAATTGCGTTTTTCATTCAATTTAAGATATTCTCAGTTGTATTTTTTCCTAACTTCAATTTAAAAAATTTTTGGTTGGAAGAAAATTGCTTGACAATGTGGTTTTAATTTTTGCTGAACAACATGAATCAGCTATAAGAATATATATATATCCCCTCCCTCTGGAGCTTCCCTTCCAACCCCTCCTCACACCCCTCTATGTCATCACAGGGTATCAAGCTGAGCTCCCTCTGTTATATAGCAGCTTCCCACAAGCTATCTGTTTTACACATGGTAGTGTGTATATGTCAGTACTACTCTCTCAATTGTCCCACTATCTCCTGTAAATATGTTCACTACATCTGTGTCTCTATTCTTGCCCTACAAATAAGTTCATCAGTACCATTTTCTAGATTCCACATATAAGCATTCGCAGAGAGTTGGACATGACTGAGCGACTGAACTGAACTGACACAATATTTATTTTTCTCTTTCTGACTTACTTCACTCTGTATGATAAACTCTAGGTTTATCCAACTCACTACAACTGAATCAATTTCATTCCTTTTTATGGCTAATATTCCATTGTATATATGTACCAAAACTTCTTTATTCATTCATCTGTTGATGAACGAATGTCCCTTTCCCAATTGGGACTCCAGATGTGCTGTGACATGGGACTTCCCAGTGCTGTTTAAGTCTGGATGTTGGTCAAAACCCAGTTTGGTGATGTACTCTCTGCTCTTTCTATTTCCCTTTTCTTTAAATGTTAGTACATTTTCTAACATTCCCTTTTCTTTAAATGTTAGTACATTTAAAATAAGATAAGCTATTGTAAATAGTGCTGCTGAGAGCATTAGGGTACATGTATTGTTTTGCATTATGTGTGTATGCCTCAGTGTGTATGCCCCAGTAGTGGGGTTGCTGGGTCATAAGGTAGTTTTATTCCTAGTCTCTTAAGGAATCTCCATACCATTCTGCATAGTGACTATATTAATTTACATCCCACCAACAGTGCAAGAGGGTTCACCTTTCTCCATAAACTCTCCAGCATTTATTGTTTGTAGATTTTTTGATGATGGCCATTCTGACTGGTGTGAGGTGATAACTCATTCTAGTTTTGATTTGCATTTCTGTAATAATGAGCAATGCTGAACATCTTTTCATGTGTTTGTTTGCCATCTGTATGTTGTCTTCTTTGGAGAAATGTCTGGTCTGCTTTTTTTTTTGGATTGGGTTGCTTGTTTTTTTGATAATGAGTTGCATGAGCTGCTTGTATACTTTGGAGATTAATCTTTTGTCAGTTGTTTTGTTTGCAATTATTTTCTCCCATTCTGAGAGTTGTCTTTTCATCTTGTTTATAGTTTCCTCTGCTTTATGAAAGCCTTTAAGTTTGATTAGGGCCCATTTGCTTATTTTTGCTTTTATTTCTATTACTCTAGGAGGTGGGTCAAAGAGGATCTTGTTGGATTTATGTCAGAGTGTTCTGCCTATGTTTTCCTCTAAAACTGCAGATGGTGACTACAGCCATGAAATTAAAAGACACTTGCTCCTTGGAAGAAGTTATGACCAACTTAGACAGCGTATTAAAAAGCAGAGACAACAAGGTCTGTCTAGGCAAAGCTGTGGTTTTTCTAATAGTCATGTATGGATGTGAGAGTTGGACTAGAAAGGAAACTGAGCACCGAAGAATTGATGCTTTTGAGCTGTGGTGCTGGAGAAGACTCTTGAGAGTCGCTTGGACTGCAAGGAGATCCAATCAGTCCATCCTAAAGGAAATCAGTCCTGAATATTCATTGGAAGGACTGATGCTGAAACTCCAATACTTTGGCCACCTGATGTGAAGAGCTGACTCATTTGAAAAGATCCTGATGCTGAGAAAGATTGAAGGCAGGAGGAGAAGGGGACGACAGAGGATGAGATGGTTGGATGGCATCACTGACTCAATGGGCATGAGTCTGAGTAAACTCCGGGAGTTGGTGATGGACACGGAAGCCTGGCGTACTGTAGTCCATAGGGTCTCAAAGAGTCAGACATGACTGAGTGACTGAACTGAACTAACTGAATCATTAGTACAGTTACATTATCATTAGTACAGAGCTAAGGAAAAATATACCCTTTAGCCATTAGCTCTGGGCTTATAGAAAGTTAGTCTTAAAGGTTGTTGTCATAACAACTCAGAATTTAAGAAAAAATGTCTTATGTGACTAAAACAAAGGAATGGGAAAAAACGTTTGTCCCTTCCTCCTCCTCTAGGGCTCTGGACCCCTTAGTCCTCCTTGAGAGCCCTGGACTCCTTATCAACCTACCTAACAATTAACTCTCTCTCTAGCCCCACCTTCTTCCCAGTCCCCACATGCACCAGTGGACACAAGTTCCAATCTGGAGCACTTAGGGCCATGGCATGGATTATCTGTGTGTTTCTCACTCTGTCCAGACTGTCACAGGTCAGCTGCTTCACCCTTCTCTGATACCTTCAAATGCTTCCCTTCTGTCTCAACCAATGTCCTCAGATGCAGGAATCTCTCCCTTGACTAAGCTCCCTCACCCCAGGGTATGGATTGCTCCCCTCCTTCCTTCTTTCTTTCCTTATAGCCAGTTATGCATGGATCCATACGGTCCTTTCTGGTGACAGGACTCCTGCTAGTATTCAGTCAGCGTTCTGTGAGAAATAGATGTACTCCTGATGCACCTGTGGAGAGCAAAGTCCTCTATATCCACCTACGCCTCTGCCATCTTGAAAAAACCCTGGTTTTTGGTTTTATGAGTGATTTTTAATTGAATGTACATTTTTGTATTATGTTGTGAGACCCTAAATTTTCCTGAAGTCTTTGGGTTGAGCTTTTGTTTTCCTTTTTTTTTTTTCTGACACTGTTCCGGTAGGGGAGAGGAGTGGTGCTGCCTTGCTACTTTCAGGTAGAAGTAGAAGTTGTCCTTCCCTTTGTTTTATATATAATGTCCAGGGATTTTAGTTGGACTTAGCAGGAGGAATAGAGAAAAGTACATCTACTTGATCTTCTTGGAAGCTAATTTATTCGTTAATCATCAACTAAGTGCCAGAAATGTAGTGCAAAGCACATATACATTGTCATCAGGTCCCGCTAAGTCTGAGTCCTGATTCTACCACTTATAGATTGTTTTGAAAATCAAAGGCAATATATAGCATTTCTTTCATACTTTCACTTTAAATCATACTTTCACTTAAATTCTCTCCTTTGGTTCTTACCTCAAATCCATGAAGTTGGCTTTTTCAAAATATTTACAGTTGGGAAAACAGATTCAGTGAAGCAAGGCAAAGTAGTTTTCTCAAATAATTTGGGCCTCAGCTTGCCACCCCATGATGGGTGAGGAAGAGATAAGGTAACACACAGAAAGAAAACTATAGGGTGGCAGTTTGGTGTTAGGTGGCATAAGAAATTACAGGAGTAGGCATCACGGTAGGCTGGAAGTAACCTTGGAATAGGCTTTGCAATACCTTGGATCAGATCTCAACTGAGTCACAAGGCTAGTTGTGTGATCTCGGACAACTCACTTAACCTCTCTGGGCCTTTTCTTCTAGTGAGTGTATAAGTATAGGGTAGCTGGTACCTAAGGTACTTTTCACTGCTGTAATTTTATGATGTATCTAAGATATATTAAGATCCAAGTACGTTCTAGATGCAGTATATGGAAGAATGAAGCTCTGTTAAACTCAAAAACAGACACAGGATATTAGCACAGAACCGGGGTTTTGAAAATACTTTGGCAGAGACCTTGGTCAAAGGGAAGAGAGAGGTTACTCATAAAGTCATTTTAAATGCCTCAAGGTCATCAAGTAATTCAGGATGTATCTTCTCTTGGAAGAGGTGCCTTTTTATTAGAAAAAAAAGCTGAGATCTTTCTCTTTCTTGATGCCTTAATGCCTCAGGCTGACTTTATTTACTTCCCGACACTTGGTCTCTTAACACAAGTCTTATTTACAAGTGTGCCTTCCTGTGAGTTCCTCCAGGGCAGGAACTGGCTTTATAATAACAATGCCAGCTGAGGGTATTTGTGCACTGACTGTGTGCTTCATCTTGTCTTCTCCTCAGAAGTTAACTTTGCTGCTGCTGCTGCTAAGTCACTTCAGTCGTGTCCGACTCTGTGTGACCCCATAGACGGAAGCCCACCAGGCTCCCCCGTCCCTGGGATTCTCCAGGCAAGAACACTGGGGTGGGTTGCCATTTCCTTCTCCAATGTGTGAAAGTGGAAAGTGAAAAGTGAAAGTGAAGTCGCTCAGTCGTGTCCGACCCTTAGCGACCCCATGGACTGCAGCCTACCAGGCTCCTCCATCCATGGGATTTTCTAGGCAATAGTACTGGAGTGGCTTGCCATTGCCTTCTCCGGAAGTTAACTTTAGGTGTCATGAACTACCTCCCCCCATTTTATTTAAGTGGAAGCTGAGATTCAGAGGCTCAGACAGTTGTATTGTCACTTACAAGTCAGATTGTCAGTGACAGATCCCAGATGTTAACTCAGTTCTCTCTCTTTGCTGACCCCTTTCTTGACTACCATACTATGTCATGTGTGTGTCTTATCTTTGTAAACCTAGAGCCCAGTACAATGTTGGAAACACAGTAGTGGGCCAATTATGTGTGGGTGAAAAATGTTACCTGCCACACCAGTAATCAAAGGATGTTGTGGCCATCAAGCTGTCAGTCACTGCACCTTCCCCTTACTATACCTTGAAGAGGTTTAGGATGGACAACAGCGGGATACTGGTCCTAGATAGTTAAGGTGTGTATCAAAGGAATAATTTCAGTGAGCCCAGATTCTTGTACTTTCCCATACATAGAAAAGTGCTAAATTCATTAACTTAAGATATCTGGTTTTATTTAATTAACAGTAATGTTTCGATGTTCTGACTACCTGGATGTATTTTTTTTTTTTGCAAAACCTCTTATATATCCCAGCTCTTCCCTTACCTCTTCAGAAAAGTCCCTCAGAGGTATCTGAGAGGCTTCCCCCAGGCTTTAGTCTTCAGTGTGTTTGCTGAGTAAGAGATAGTTCTCAGCTTTTAGATTGTGCATTTTTGTTTTCAGTTGACAGTTGTTTGTTGAGTAGATGGATTGAAGGAAGAAAGGAAGCAATGAAGGAAGGAAGAAGGAAAGATGATGGACTGGTACATTGTTGAAAGGATGGATAAAAGAAAGTAAAGGATACAAGTCTGATGGACTGATTGATAGATTTAAACAGGAATGGGTGCATAAATGAATGGATGGATGGATGGAACACCTTGAAATATGTAGTCAGGATATGAGATGTGTTAGGGATCCCAGACCACACTAAATAGAGAAATAATGGCCTGCAATAAGTCCTTTCTTTCTTCTAACTATTTATGCAGCTAGAAAGCAGCAGAGCATTGGAACGTGGTCTGCCTGGTGCAGAAGCTCATGCTACTGGTCCCTCTGGTATACTTCTGAGGAGTGTTCTTCTTATCTACGGGGCTTCCTCTGGAGATGGGCTTCCATCTTAGCTCCATCTGAGCAGTGCAGTTCTTATAGTCAAACGTGGCAAGTCATGATTTGGAAGGATTCAATCAGCTTGGAACAGTTCCAGAGACTGGGTCCATCTCTCAGAGAAGTAAGGTGTGAAGTGTTAAGTCACCCACATATGACAAACTGAGTCTTTGATTTTGGTTAGCTGGGTGATCTTGGGCAAGTTATTTAATCTCAATGAGCCTCTGTTTCAAAACGAGGGTATTATTACACCCATTTCACAAGGTTATTTCAATAATTGAATGAAACCTTGTAGGCATAAAAATGCTTGACGTGAGTTCTCAATAAATGACAGCTATTATTATTGTTATTCCTATTACTATTATTGAAGAGTTTTTGGATTCAAAACTCTGAGTCTCAAGTCAGGGAGCTACCGGCTCTGTGACTGTGGACAGGTCATTTAAAGTCTCACTCACTCTTCCTTTTTTGTGTGTCATCCATCATATATGTTGGAAGTGTCAGGCATGGTGCTTGCTGGGAAGAGTGTTATGGCTCGGTCTTTGCCTAGAGGAGCTCATAATCTAGTAGAGAAGATAGACATATACATAACAAAATTAACTCAATTACTACTCAAATTCTACTAAGCAAGCTAAGGGATATATAGCACCTTAGAGTCAGACAGACAGGGGTTCAATTTGTGGCTCTAAGTCTTACTATCTTATGGGTCAGAGCAAGTCACTTCATCTTTTTAGGCCTCAGAGTCCTCAGTAGTAAAATAGACACAATGGTAATAGAAAATGACTCAGAGTAGTTTTCAGCTTTGAATGCGATAATGCATACAAAGTTAATAGCATAGTGCCTGGTGTCAGGAAGCATTTAACAGGGGGCTTCTTGTGTGCTGTTTTGGATCTGTCATGAATCCTCTAGTCCCTTATTAACTCCTGAATATTCAGGAATTAAGTGGAGCAGCAAACTACTCCAGGGGGCTGAAGTATGCATGCATTTCCATTCAGTGATAAGCAACTATTTAAGACCCTCTTCCTTTTTATGAACCATCTGGTAAAAGTGATTATTTACCTCTCTCTTTCATATGGATGACTTCATGTTTCCTTGATAACTTGTAAGTTTTGATTTTATCTCTGCTGAAAATAGCTACCTTGTAAGACAGTATAAATACCCACACAACGTTGAATAAAACACCTTTGCTCCATCAGAGTTTTGGTCCCCCTGTCTTTTCTCTCTCTCTCTTTTTCAGGCTAATTCTCTGGAGCGCAGAAGCCCTCTGGGTTCACTTTCCTGCCCAGGCTTCTAAGACCCTCTTGAGAAGGCACTCTGCACCCTCACCCCATCGAGAGGGTGCCTGAGGCCTTCGTGAATGGAGCAAGCCCCGTGTCAGGGACTTTATTGGTTTTCTGTGTAAACCAAGGAATATCAGCCTCTTTCTCTCTCCTTTAATTTCTTATCATTGACTCCGGACCACCAGGTTCCAGTCCATTAAAGGACCTCAACAGCCTGGCATATATAAAGCAAAAATTTGAGAACTTTTTGCATCTGTTTAATGCATCTGTCCCTATCCTGTCTGCATATTATCACATGGGTGTTTCAGTATCAAATGGGATTTTTCAAGCTGTGATCTAAAATACGAATTGTTAACATTCACAATTCCTGGACAAGAAGGCATACACAGAAATTGCTCAGCATCCACTATTATCTAAGCTGGCCATGTAATAAATATTTGGTGATGCATGATTTTGAAGGTAGATTTTGTTCTGTTCTCACTCTTGCCAATGGAACTCTGTTTCCAGGGCATTCTGCAACCAAGAGAAGGAAGCAGAAGCAGGGACTTCAAGAGCAGTTTCCAGGTGAGATCTGAGTAGGAGTAGCATTTGGTTCCATGTAATTTATTTTCCAAGCAGCTTCTTCAACTATGTGCCTATCTCTTTCTGCCAATTCCATATGTCACTTCCTACTGTCCTTTGCACAGGTATGGGCCATGAGAGCACAGGAGATAAGGGAGATCTGAGGCCAACTAGAAAGAGTATTGTAGGAGACATCTGGACTGCAAGGCTAGGAGTTGGTGATAGGTAGGGCTGGTGCTGCCATTAAGGAGTGTCGTGGGGTAGAGTTGGCCTGTCTCAGTTCTGCTTGCAGTTTGCATGGATTTTTTCTATTCCTGTGATTCATTTGTGAGCAAACATGGGCCCAGCACTATGGTAGGCCCCACAGAAGCGAACAAGATATCATCTCTGTTTTCCAAAAGCTTATGCACAGATTTGTGTACATATGTGTTAGTCACTCAGTTGTATCCAACTCTGGGATCCCATGGACTGTAGCCCACCAGGCTCCTCTGTTCATGGAATTCTCCAGGCAAAGGTACTGGAGTCAGTATCCATTTCCTCCTCCAGGGGATCTTCCTGACCCAGGGATTGAACCTGAGTCTCCAGCATTGCAGGTGGATTCTTTACCATCTGAGCTACCAGGGAAACCTTATGCAGGGATACCAAATTCAAATGCTTTATGGAAGCTGTATTAGAGTAACATTAACTGCTGTGAAAAATAAAACCCAACATTTCAGTGGCTTTCACACAATAAGAATGTTTTACTCGCTAATGAAACAGTCCCAAATGGATATTCCTGGTGGGCAGCAGTTAGGTGGGGAAGTTTCTATCCAATCTTTCAGGAACCTAGGCTGATGAGGTTTTTCTGTCTTTAGCGTGTGTCTTCCAGAATTGCCCTGAATATAAATATTCAGATGACAGATGAGGGAAGAGAGAGAAAACCTTGCATGGGAGTTTTTTATGGGCTGGGACCAGAAGTGATCCTCATCACATGGTATCAGAATTCATTGGCTAGTACTCAGTCACGTGGCCATACCTACCTGCAAGGTAGGCAGCAAAATGTAATATAGCTCTGGGCTCAGGGAGAAGAGGAGAAATGTTTGGTGATGGAATGTTACTCTCAGTCACAGGTATGTAATGGAAGGAGTGAGTCAGAGTAGATCAGGACGGTGGCGGGCAGAACAACTGAGCACTCTGCGGGAGCAGATGCATCTCAGCTCAGAGGAGCGTTGCACGTGAAAATGTTACCAGATCCTTAGTTTTTTCAGGACAAGACAAAACCCTGGATTTTTAAAGTGTAATTTCCCAGTTTGTAACCATTGGCAGTTAATTCAAAAATTTAAAGACATGGTGTTGGTAGTATTTTGCAGGATAAACTATTCAAGCTGCAGGCCGGCAACCCACTCCAGTATTCATGCCTGGAAAATCCTATGGACCGAGGAGCCTGGTGGGTTACAGTCCATGGGGTTGCAAAGAGTCGGACATGACTGAGCCACTTCACTTCACTTCAGGCCACTTGCAGCCCAGGGTTTGCCAGTTTTTGGCCTCAGGCTCATGATATGACTGGAAAGACCTAAATAAGCAATTCCAATTCAGTTTGATTGGAGCTGGCCCTCTGCCCAGTTATTGGTTTAGTCACATGACATTTACTGAGAATCTGATGTATACTGTGTTCTCTTCCAGGTGCTAGAGAGAAAGGTGTGAACAAGACAGACCCAGTCTCTACCTTCAAGGAGCTTCCAGTCTACTGGAGAAAGCAGATATTGAACAAAACATACAAAAGAGAAAAAGAGGTTGATGGGTATACATGATAAAGGAACACAGCCAGGGGACCCAAGGAAGCTTCTTAGAGAGTTTAAGGTGACATACAAAGTGTGAGGGGCTTCCTTGGTGGCTCAGATGGTAAGGAGTATGCCTGAAATGGAGGAGACCCGGGTTCAGTCTCTGAGTCAGAAAGATCCCCTGGAGAAGGGAATGCCTACCCACGCCAGTATTTTTTCCTGGAGAATTCTACGGGCAGAGAAGCCTTCAGGGTTGCAGTTCATGGGGTCGCAAAGAGTGGGACATGACTGAATGACTTTCACCCACTTGCTCATAAACTGTGAGAGTTGTCCAGAAGTGTATTGAGGGGAAGTATGACCCAAGTGAGGGAAGCTACATGTGCAAAGGCCCTGAGGTAAGAAAGAAGATATTGCACTTGAGGGTCTCAAGGAATTCTACTGAGATTGATATAATATGAATATCAATCCAAATCCAAATCAAAATGATTTAAATGAAGCAAATCAAGGCTTTAGGAACTTAAATAGAAGGGCTTCCCTGGTGGCTCAGCAGTAAAGAATTTGCCTGCCAATGCAGGAGACAAGAGTTTGGTCCCTGGCCTGGGAAGACCCCACATACTGCGGAGAAAGTAAGCCCATGCACCACAATTATTGACTGTGCTCTAGAGCCCAGGAACTGCAACTCCTGAGCCTGCGTGTCACACCTACTGAAGCCCATGTGCCCTAGAGCCCGTGCTCCACAACAAGAGAAGCCACCACAATGAGGAGCCTGCACACCATAATGAAAAGTAGACCCCGTTAGACACAGCTAGAGAAAAGCCTGCGCAGCAACGAAGATACAGCAAAGCTAAGAAAGTAAAACAAGATTATTCAAAAAGAATTTAAATTCAGACTCATTAACTAATTTTAGCATTCAAGGTTCAGCTATCAATGTAAAGATTAGATATCACGCTTTATGATTGCCTTGAATAGAATCTAGACCTACATATGAACTTCAGGGTAATATAAATCATTTAACATTGCTAAGTATTTCTGAGCTATCATGTCCAACCATTGCAAATACTGTGCTAATCTGTGAGTACCTCTGGATTCATGAATTGAAACATGAAGGGAAGCAAGAAAATGGCTGCTTGACATTTATTAGGAAACACTGCTTCATTTTGTAAGAATGTATTATTGCATTTGTGTTATCTGAGAGGAAGGATGTGACGAGTCAGTTAATTCGTGTTTTCTCTTACCTAAGTGAAATGCTGAAATCTCTGACTTCCAAGCAGTGTTTGTTTCCAAAATCAGCAGGAGCATCAGAGACAATCCTTCAAGGCATTTGGAAGCAGTTGCCTCTTTCAAGATACAGAGCAAAAGATGCAGGAAGCATTTCCCTGGGGCTTGAATAGTGTTAGTCATAAGAGCGCATCTTTAAGGGTATAGGTCCCCTTGAGCTGAAATTGAATGACAGATCTCAAGTGGTTTTAAGAGTTGTCCTAGTGTCCTTTAAAAATTTATTTTTCTGTGTTTGTGGGCTGTGTACATTGTGAGGGCCTAGGATGAGGACTCCTCTTTTTCCAGTTCTAAGGGTGATACTTACTTACAAAGAAGCATCAAAGAATATGTAAGAAGTAGGCAGGGACCCAATCATGTGGAACTTCACAGGCCGTGTTAGCAAGTTTGGAATTTATCATAATGCAATGGGAGGTCATTGAAAACTTTAAGCAGAATAATTACATAATCCAATTTGGAATTTTTAAAAACATCACTCTGAAGGTTGTGTGGAAGATCAGTTAGGGTGAGGTGAGAGTAGAGGTAAATTCTCAGTCAATAGAGAATCAAATGAGCAGTTAGGAGGCCATCATCATAGTTTCTTGCATTCAAGATTCTGCTTTTCTGTAGATGCATTAACTTTGATTGGGGTTCTGTACATGGGAGGACATGTTAACATTCATTCTGGATTTGTTTTCAGCTGGGAAATAGGCTTAGCAGTTTTATATGAGAGAAAAGCCCCTCCTTAATATTCAAATATTTGGTCCAAAAGATTCTCCAGCTTTGGAGGAGACAGGGAGTTGAGGTGGGACAGATTGTGTTCAGTTCCATGAGATGAAATGGAAGTGAAGACGGTGAGATGAAAAGAGAGTGTGTGTGGATGTCAGGTGAGTATAGTATCCGGGGAATGGGGTGGGAGTGGGGTGTGTTTCCCAGGCCTCTCCAGTGGGTAAAAGATGTTGCAGGCTCTTTTGGCCATGTCTTCCCATGGACATGGGATATTTTATATGGAGGTAGTTTCCTCTGATCTCACTTATATTCCTTCTGGAAATTATTGTAAGCATTAGGGAGAAGGACATGGAGGAAGAGGATGCTCTGTAATTGAACAGGATCCCCTGTGATTGAAAGTGCTCTTTCTCGAACCCTTGGAAATTCGATGCCAAACAATTAACTTTGACAAAGATGATGAGTCACTTGACCATGCTTAACAGTGGTCAACTTCAAATTTCAGAATGGCCTTTAATATTGCCTTTGCTGAAGAAAGACCCAGACTGGCAGATTCTCCTTCTGTGAAGTCTCCTCTGTGTATCTCCTTTCTCATTTCTTTTGCTGCTCTCTTAGTTCAGGACATTATCATCTTTGGTGTCATATTGTAAGATGGGCTTGGGTTCTGCTGTTGTACCAGAGGGGATCTGAGTCTCAGCTGTCTTTGGGGGATTGATATCACCTTGATCCCCTGGAGAAGGGAAAGGCTACCCATTCCAGTATTCTGGCCTGCAGAATTCCATGGACCGTATAGTCTATGGGGTCGCAAAGAGTCGGAGATGACTGAGCGACTTTCACTTTACAAGCCACACTACTAATCTGTACAGTGAGAACAATGACAGGACCTATTTGAGGAAGAAGTGAGATCACGTGGTTCAAGCACCGAGCGAAATCAGTTCCCTTCCTTCCTGTGATATTATGAGGACAGGCAATAGATCAGAACCAGCACTTGGGTACCCAGGCACTAGCAGAGGAGTGCCTTTAGACCCTCCCTTCTTTGAAGCAATGACTGGTCTCTCTTGAGAGACATGTCCCTCATTTCAGGAGTGTCAGTGCTTTGTGAACAAAGTCTACTCTTCCAGTTCAGATGAGGCTGATACTGTTGGTGTCCCATCCAAGAACCATTTCCATCTTCCTTGATAATAAAGCCTATGGCCACATGCTCTGAGAAAGTGAGCCATATACCCTGGTTTGGGTATAAATCAGAATTGGCCCAGTTCTGTCACTTACCAGATGGATAACCTTGTGTAAGTTGCATTACCTCGCTGAGTCTCGGTGCTGAATCTGGAAAGTGGGAGAAGAGAAGTGGAAGATCTTTGGTATGCCAGGGGCCCTTGATAAATGGTAGCTGTCCTGATTCTTTCATAAACGTATGACTGCTCTGCCTTTAGTTAAATTTACAGTGATGTGTTTCTAGCTATGCACATGAGTTCAGAGGCTGTGATTCACTCCAAACCATGCCTCTCACATTGTGATGTGCCCAAGAATCACCTGGGATCTTGTTATAATACAGATTTTGATTCAGCAAGGCTGGGATAAGGCCTAAGATACTGCATTTCTAATAAGTTCCTAGATGATGCTACTACTGCTTGTCCGTGGACCATGATTGGAACAACCAAGGTCTGTAACAACTAAACAAGTGGAAATCCCATTGACAGAAGAGGGAGGAGGAAGCATGAGACTCATTCTCTCTTCTCCTGGCCTTTTGATTCTTATGCTGGCTTCTCTGGTTCCTAGCCCCAGTGGATGGGGTCTTTGTTTAGTTAACAAAAATGTTATTAGACCCTGAACTTTGGAAGCCTCATGTCTCAAGGTCATCCAATCCAAGTAGAGCAATACAGGAGCCACAGGTGATGGCCTTGATTCTTCAAATCCAGTCAGTGCATTTCTGAGTGATAACTCCTTATGAGTGGCAAATTGTTCTCTGAATTTGGGTCTCTGCTCAACTGCTTCAGGCAAACCTAACGCTTCAAACACAAGCAGTGTCTGTCTGCGTGTACTGAGGCACTCAAGGCCCTGGGAGGATGTTACTCCAATCAAGAGAGTTGCATTTAAGATGACACTTCTGATTGGTCCCTGCAAATAGCATCTAATGCCGAAATGGGTGTGGAGGATGTGGCTGGAAATTCAGTCTTGTCGTGTGTACCATCCAACGTATCCGAGTGAAGTTGTCTGGGCTGTAATAACAGACTTGCTGAAAAACGGCTGTAGACTGTAGGGGTTAAGCTGCTGGGCCTCTTCATCTGCTTGTCTGGGGCTCTCTTCTCCCTGGTGTCTAATATATGCTTGGCAAAGAGTGGGTTCCAAAGTTAATGTCTGTGTCTTTTGATGTACTATCCTCCCTGATGCCCCTGCCCAATTTGGGGAATATTCTCTTCTCTGACGTTGTATCCCTCTCTATCTTCAGAACCCATCTTAGAAGTCCCTTCTTCCTGGAAGGGACTCCCCTTCCCCACCTCCACCTCCTCTTCCTCCTCCTCTTTTCTCATCACTGGTATCATCAACATCATTATCATAACTTCCATTCTAGTTACTGCTTTTATTATTATGATTAACACCATTTATTGCCATTATACCAGGTCCTGTGTACTGAGTTAGGGGCTGTAACATTTGCCTCTCTCCACAATTGATTGTCACCTCTATCTTACTGGGTCCCAGAAGAACAAAGTCATTTGACTGAAATCACAGAGTTAGAAAGTGTTGGAGCTGGGATTTGGGGTTAAGTTTTTCTCTCTCCAGAGCTCTTGCTCTTAACCTTCATGTTACCTGTTTCCCAATCTTAGAAGAAAAAGTGAGGTCCTGTTGTAGGATTGTTCCTTGACTCTGTATCCCATCCAGACACTAGGTAATACAGTACTTAAACACTTGGCCTGTGGAGCCAGACATACTGAGATTAAATGATGACTTTGCCACTTCCTAGGCAAGTAACAGAGCAAATGTCTGAACTTTTCTGGCTTTGGCTTTTTCATCTGTAAAACAGAGACAACATCTCTCTTAGGGTTGCCTGGGGATTAGATGAGTCTAGTTCTAAAACAAGACACATGCCAACCATTATTGTTATCCAGTTTTATTTCAATTGGATTTTACTGAGAAGTTGCCTATTTTGTTCATTCAGTCATCAATTCAACACATATGTATTAACCACCTGCTGCTGCTGCTGCTGCTGCTAAGTCACTTCAGTCGTGTCCGACTCTGCGACCCCATAGACGGCAGTCCACCAGGCTCCCCCGTCCCTGGGATTCTCCAGGCAAGAACACTGGAGTGGGTTGCCATTTCCTTCTCCAGTGCATGAAAGTGAAAAGTGAAAGTGAAGTCGCTCAGTCGTGTCCAACTCTTAGCGACCCCATGGACTGTAACCCACCAGGCTCCTCCATCCATGGGACTCTCCAGACAAGAGTAATGGAGTGGGGTGCCATTGCCTTCTCCGCCAGGTGGTGCTAGGGGTAAACAATCTACCTGCCGATGCAGGAGATGCAAGCGATGCTGGTTCTATCCTTGGGTCTGGAAGGTCCCCTGGAGGAGGAGAATGGCAACCCACTCTAGTATTCTTGAGAGGAGAATCCCATGGACAGAGGAGCCCGGTGGGCACAGTCCATGGGGTTGCAAAGAGTAGGGCACGACTGAGCATCTGAGCACAGTGTGAATAGAAAGACATGCTGAATCAATACATATGCTAGTTTTAAAAAGAAAAATTCTTTAAAACAATCTCAGCACTCAGCATCTAAATGGTGAATACAGAATGAATTCCTAATCTGGCAAACAGTATTTATATATTTTTTAATTCAAGGGGAAAAAAAGTATATGAATGAGTCTACCTATTCGTAAAAATGTGACTGATGAAAACAGTGGAATCACTAGGTTAACACACGGTGCGAGTTCAGTTGTCAAGAGGGAGCAAGTCAAAGGACATTACACAATCTATAAACTAGCTGGAAGGAGCCATCCAGACTTTGCCCTGCCAAACCCTTTCTGGGCGATGATTAGACAAGTCCTCATAGATGATATACTCTGTGCCACCTCAGTTCAGTTCAGTTCAGTTCAGTCGCTCAGTCGTGTCCGACTCTCCGCGACCCCATGAATCACAGCACGCCAGGCCTCCCTGTCCATCACCAACTCCCGGAGTACACTCAAACTCAGGTCCACAGAGTCGGTGATGCCATCCAGCCATCTCATTCTCCGTCGACCCCTTCTCCTCCCGCCCCCAACCTTTCCCAGCATCAGAGTCTTTTCCAGTGAGTCAACTCGTCTCATGAGGTGGCCAAAGTATTGGAGTTTCAGCTTTAGCATCAGTCCCTCCAATGAACATCCAGGATTGATCTCCTTTAGAATGGACTGGTTGGATCTCCTTGCAGTATAAGGGACTCTCAAGAGTCTTCTCCAACACCACAGTTCAAAAGCATCAATTCTTCGGCGATCAGCTTTCTTCACAGTCCAACTCTCACATCCATACATGACCATGGGAAAAACCATTGCCTTGACTAGACGGACCTTGGTTGGCAAAGTAATGTCTCTGCTTTTTAATATACTATCAAGGTTGGTCATAACTTTCCTTCCAAGGAGCAAGCGTCTTTTAATTTCATGGCTGCAATCACCATCTGCAGTGATTTTGGAGCCCAAAAAAATAAAGTCTGACACTGTTTCCACTGTTTTTCCATCTATTTCCCATGAAGTGATGGGACCAGATGCCATGATCTTTGTTTTCTGAATGTTGAGCTTCAAGCCAACCTTTTCACTCTCCTCTTTCACTTTCATCAAGAGGCTTTTGAGTTCCTCTTCACTTTCTGCCATAAGGGTAGTGTCATCTGCATATCTGAGGTTATTGATATTTCTCCCAGCAATCTTGATTCCAGCTTGTGCTTCTTCCAGCCCAGCGTTCCTCATGATGTACTCTGCATATAAGTTAAATAAGCAAGGTGACAATATACAACCTTGACGTACACCTTTTCCTATTTGGAACCAGTCTGTTGTTCCATGTCCAGTTCTGACTGTTGCTTCCCGACCTGCATACAGGTTTCTCAAGAGGCTGTGCCACCTACCTTGTGTCAAATATATAGTTGGTGCTATAAATGTTCTTTAACCATTTCTCACTAACTATGACCTAAAACAATTTGTTGTAATCTTGTAGCCTCAGTTTCTTTCTCTGTTAGGTGGAAGTATTGAAGCCTGTCTTATAGGGTTATTTGTTGGTGCCTGATTAATGTTTGCTAGACAGAATATGAGTGAACATGTTTAGCAAAGCCTTATCTATAAATGGCATTCAGATTCAAGAAATATATTATTATTATTACTGCAATAAATCGAATCGATCCTCAAGGCTCATCTGTTTGGTTGGTGGAGTTCTGTCCTCCCACTGGGATTTTAAAAGAACCCCCAGGCTAAAGAAAATTGAAGAAAGGCTCATCCTTGGTCCTCAGAGATCTCCATCTGAGGTTGCTTTTGTGGGTACCCTAGCTGAGAGTTGGTCCTCTGATCGCTGGAGGCGCTCGGGAATCAGCTGGGCTCACCTAGCCTGCCCAGGCTCCAAGGAAGAGACTCCAGAAGTTTTTTTTTTCTGGGTGGGGTCTTGATTCCTTAGGGTCCAGGACTCTTCTCTTGAGGATGGCCTCCTCTCCCCTCACCGGGTGCTTCCAGTCTTAGGACACTTCCCTCTGCTCTTAGTGCTTCCTTCACTCTCGTTACACTTCTAAGATCACTTCAGCTTGATTCCTTGATGGGGCTGCAATTTTTCCCCAACAAAGTCCTTTTATTTCAGCATGGGTGGAGGCAGGGAAAGTACTTTTTTTTTTTTTTGCTATGACAGTAACAATGTGAAGAACACGAGAAATCAGCATGCAAATTCCGGTCCATTGTAACCATAATACTAATGGCTTCTCTGTGTATCTTATTTTCTCTCCTAGAAAACCAGCTCCCACCTGTGGGCAGAGGAGTTCTAACATTGTTCTTAACTAAATTCTAGATATTTTCAGGCGTTATCTCATTGAATCTTCAAAATCATACTGTTAGATAGGGACAATTTTCATTTTCTTGATGAGGTTAGATAACCTGCCTAAAGTCACATATTCAAAAAGTAGTAGAGCTGGGTGAAAAAAAAGTCATAGAGCTGGGCTTTGATTCACGCTGATCACTACATTTCCTCTTCTTCCATCTCTTCTATTTCCTTTGTGATCCCTACAGCACCTAGTGTAATAGATTATAATAAATGCTGACAGAAAGAAGCACTTCACAACAAAAGAAGTTTAAAACTCACTTAGTTGAAGTCTTGCATTCTTTAAAGCAAGCAGGCTATGAGACAGCCTCTTTTATAAACCCCCTTAGACACAGCTCATGTGTTTATCAAGGGAATAATATTGAGATTTAAAAATTCTTTATTACTACTTGGGAGCCTATCAGCTGGGAGCCCCAGTGCTCAAATTCTTTGTATTTTCTTAAACCGTTATTCTCTGAAAAGAAGTGCTGTTATTATTCCCAGCACATAGATTATGAAACTTAAGTTCAGAGACGTTAAAAGAGATATGCTTAGAGCCACTCAGCTAGAAAGTGATAGTGATGGGATATATACCCAGGACTATCCGAACCCAAGGACTGCAAGGAGATTAAACCAGTCAATCCTAAAGGAAATCAGTCCTAAATATTCATTGGAAGGTTTTAGTCTGGGTTCTGTTCACCTGAAACTGAAGCTCCAATACTTCGGCTACCTGATGCAAAGAGGGGACTCACTGGAAAAGACCCTGATGCTGGGAAAGATTGAAGGCAGGAGGAGAAGGGGATGAGAGAGGATGAGATAGTTGGATGGCATCACCGACTTGATGGACATGTTGGAGCAGACTCCGGGAGTTGGTGGTGGACAGGGAAGCCTGTGTGCTGCAGTCCATGGGATTGCAAAGAGTTGGACATGACTGAGCGATTGAACTGACTTGAACTGATCCAAACCCAAAAGCTGAGTTCTTATTTTGTTATGCTAACCCTCTGGATGAAGACATCCAGCATGAAAACATCAAATTTCCGATATTCTGTGGTGCAACCTAAGAATCACTCCACTCATTTGGAATCCAAACATGAGGAAGTGAGGAGGATTGAACTTGTGGGATATTTCTCTATAGAAACTCCATTATAAAGTGTATAAGGTCTCAGACTAATATACTGTTGCTGGACACTTGGAATATAGGGGAAGTAGCTTCTTTGATACTTAATTTTATGTGTCAACTTGACTGAGCCATGGGGGCGCCCAGACATTAGGTTAAACATTTCTGGGTGAGTCTGTGAAGGTGTTTTTGTATGAGATTAGCATTTGAATAATAAGACAATAGAGCAGAATGCCCTCCCCAAAGTAGGTGGGCCTCATCCAATCTGCTGAAAGCCTGAATAAATAGTTGAGTAAGAAAGAAACCATCCTTTCTACTGGGCTGTCTTTGAGCTGGGACACCAGTCTTCTGCCTCTGAATTCAGATTAAAAATTATACCATCAACCCTCAGACTTGGACTGGAACTTAAATCACTGAGTCTTATGGATCTCCAGTTTGCCAATGGCTTATCTTAAAATTTTTATCTTTCATAATCATGTGAGCCAATTCTTTATCATAAATATCTATATCCATATCTATCTTCTATTGATTCTACTTCTCTGAGAACCCAAACTAATACAGCTACCTCCACATTTGCAATATGCATTGCACTTCCTGGCACTCATAGTTGTTATGGTGAGTTCTCATCTGCCTGTCCATTTAAGGAAACATCCCAGTTTGTTAAATGTTGTTTAAAAGAACTTGGCCATGGTGTCTCTTTGCAGTTAATATTAGGCAAGATGGAAAATGGCTTGGGTGTGAGTGGTTTCTAATCAGTGACAACATATGTTCACAGAAAGTAGAATTTTCTTTGAATTGGTGTTTTGATAATAACATTAAACCAAATCCTAAGGTAGAAAAAGGAGCTTTAGTGTGGGCAATAAGTGTTGTTGTGGAGAGATTCTGCATAAATGGATGGTGGAGCTTCTGACAGTATCTGAAGAATTAGAGGTCACTGGAGTTGTCACCTGTTTCTCCTTGAGCTCTAGGGATTAGAGGAAGGACATCTTCTCAGAGTATGAGACTTATTTTATTTAATTAAATACCAAATATAAAGGAGGTTAAGAAATCCCTTTCTTATTATAAATTCCTCCTCTCTGAAGGGTTCTTCTCTTCTTCCTTTGGAGGATGTAGTGGTATGATGAAGTCACCTCTGACTTGCTTAAGAGAACACACTGTTAAATATTAGGGAATCTTAGAAGGAGTTGTTAAATTGTTGGTAGCTTGAAATTAGCCATAGTGAGATTCTTTACCTCAATGACATCTTCAAATGTTATAAACCAGGGTCTGTTTGTTTTCTGAGAGTCAGTTTACCTGTATACTGGTCATAACACCCACGGTTGATGTTTGTGGGTTTTGTCTGTTCCTTTGCCTCCCTGGTAACAGCAGATTTCCTTTGAGGAATTACTCCTCCCTCAACTCAGGCCAGTGGTTTGAGTGGGACTGATCATATTTCCCAGGTCCAAGAGTGAACATGTGATCTAGTTTGACCAGTCAGAGCATTTCATTCTGTTTGCCACAAAGATTGGTTCATAAATGAACACGTGACTCACAACCAATCAGAGCTAATTATGAAGCTCTTGGCGGCATCTCTGGGGGAAGGGAGGTCTCCCAGGTGGTGCAGTGGTAAAAAATCCATCTGCAATGTAGAAGACCCAAGAGACATGAGTTTGATCCCTGGGTTGGGAAAACCCCCTGGAGTAGGATATGGCAACCACTCCAGTATTCTTGTCTGGAAAATCCCAGGAACAGAGGAACCTGGTGGTCACAGAGTCAGACACTACTGAGCACACCCCCAGCAGCAGCTAGGGAAGGGAAATCTTACCGCTCTGAAGGATAGAAGCTGTAGGATCTTAGAGAACAGGAGAGGGAATCAGTAGAACAAGATGCCAAGAAATGGATAGATAACCAGGGCCTGATGCCATGGGTTGAACTACTGCAAGCTATGCTGGAAGCCAAATATCCATAAACTTTGTAACTGCTGAGCCAATAATTCTGAATCTGTCTCCATCGTTGTTTGGCTTAAATCAGGGTATGTTGGATTTTCCATCCCTTGTAAGCTACAAGTTGTAAGAGAAAAAGTCCCATTTGTTTCAGGATTCTTACAGCTTTCATGCTCTGGATCAAATTCCAACAGAGAGGACAAGAAAATCTAATGGTGTGTCCAGTTGAGGGAAAGGAAGAAGAGTTTTTCTCTCCAATTCTACCTTGGTTTAATGACACATACTATGGTTTTCAGGCCCCCTCTCTTCCACACCTGTACAAACCTTTCTTTAAGTACCAGTTTTAGTATTTTACGCTGTCTGAACTTGGACAGTTGCTGAACTTCTTTGAATGTCAGCTCCTTAACTGAAAAGCCAATATATTAATGTTGAACTCTCATGGTTGATTTGAAAATTAAATGAGACAATTCTTAAAAATGTACAGTGTTTGCAGAACAATAACATATTACTGTAATTATCAATTAAATAAATATAGTAGTCTAGGGCCTTATGTTTCATGTTTTATAATGGAGCCTCTATGGAAAAACATTTCTCAAGTTCCAAGACTCTGACTTCATGTTTGGACCACAAGTGGGGGAACCCTAGATTGTGCAACTGAAAATTGAAGCTTTGAGGTGACATGCATATTTTAGAAAAAGAAGGGATCATAAAGTTCTTCTTGATCCAGCCCTGAGGGTGGGTTCTATGTTATTTCATTCACCCCAAATCCCTAGTACCAGTTGTATTGTGAAGTTCCAGAACTGTTTGTCAAATGAACAACCCCCTCTTACTTTATCACTGGGAAAATAAACTATGAGAAGATGAGCTTTTGTGTTGTAGTGTTTTCACTGTATAGTGTATGAAGGGGAGAAAAATATTAAACATCATTTTAAAACCTGGCATTGGAATTTTTCCTGAGAAAACAACTGCCATTGATGAGCCCAGTGGTTTAGATAAATGTTATCTAATAGAAATACAATTTAGGTTGCATACAAAGTTTTAAATTTTCTAGTAAGCACATCAAAAATTAAAAAAAGTGAAATAATTTAATTTAATGTATCTATATATTATCATATAAAAATTATCAATGATATATTTTCATTCTTTTTGTGTATGAAGTTTTTGAAATTTAGTGTGTATTCTACATTTGTGCAAATCTTCATTTGGACTGGCCACATTTCAAGTGTTCAGTAGTTGTATGTGGCTACTGGCTATTTTGGATGAGGGATTTTTTGGGCTGTTTTGCAAGATATAAGGAGGGTGAGTGTGAAGGGCATCTAAATGGAGAATGTTCCAGAAAAGTGGCAGAAGGATATGTGCTACTACATAGCATCTTGAAATACCTCTCTTAGTCTGTGTGTTAGTTGCTCAGTTGTGTCCGACCCTGCGAACCCATGGACTGTAGCCTGCGAGGCTCCTTTGTCCATGGAATTATCCAGGCAAGAATACTGGTGTGAGTTGTCATTTCCTTCTACAGAGGATCATCCTGACCCAGGGATTGAACCCGGGTCTGCTACACTGCAGGCAGATTCTTTACCATCTGAGCCACAGGCCCCAAACTCCCTCTCTGGGAATCTCCAAATATTATAAGACAGTCAAACAATCCCTTTTGTATCAGTGAGACTGGTTTTCTAATGTGAAAACTGGAGAAAAGCTTGAGTTTCCCAATGGGCAAAATGTGGTCTGTCAGAGGAACCTATGAAGTTATATTGCCCTGGAATTCACAGAATATTTGGAAATGCTTTGGGAAGGAGTAAAATTCATTGAGAAATAGTGGCTCAATGTAGCCTTATTTAGCTCTCACAGCTGGTGATGGGGCCATGTAAATAGCAACAAGTGTTGAATGCATGAATAAGGGGATTGCAAGAACAAGGGAGAATTGAGTCTGAGATATTTGTGATGAGTCTTGGAGAATAGGACGATATAGAAGGGAGGCAGGCCTTGGGGAACAGAAGGATATAGAGAGGAGGGGACAATGTGTGTGAAGGGTCAGAGGTAAGAGACGGCAGGGAGCA
Source organism: Moschus berezovskii (assembly GCF_049115385.1). NCBI lineage: Eukaryota > Metazoa > Chordata > Mammalia > Artiodactyla > Moschidae > Moschus > Moschus berezovskii. The sequence continues at coordinate 24,528,401 of NC_142486.1, read as the reverse complement.
CTCTAGAAATTTCAAGGACTTCTCTGTGGTGGGAATGTGAGTGTGACAGGATGGTAGTCAGAGAGGAAGTCAGGAGGGCAGAGGGCAGATCTTGAAGGGCCAGTGGGTCATGTGAAGAGTTTGGATTCTCTCCAAGGCTATGAGAAGAGTTTATATTCTATTTCAATGTGATGAAATAGAATATATATATATATATATTTAAAAAACCACTGAGAATGTGGGGAATTGTCAGAGAGGCTAGGATGGAAGAAAAGTGGTCAATCAGAAAATTGAAGTCATCCAGATGGGAAGTGATGGTGGCCTCATCTACTGCGGGAATGATAGAGATGGACAAAAAGGTTCTAGAGATGACCTAGAGGAGGAATGAACAAAACTTGGTGGCTGGTTTGTGAATGCACATGCCAGAGTGGAATAGTGTGTGGAGTATGGACTGGAGGGGCATAAGACCCAAGGAGGAACCCAGGATAATTTCCAGATTTCTAGATTGGACAGTGGTGTAGAAGAGATGCCATTTACCTCTTATAGTAGAGCAAATATCCAACCTGGAATGAACACTGAGGAACACTGACAATGATGGCATGTTTCCAAATCCCTAAATCAAGATGCCAGAGTTCTGAGGAAGGGAAAGAATAGCTGAAATAAAGTTTCTTCTAGAAATTCCAGACAGGCCACTGGCTTGCAGAATTGGAAAAAATTGAATTTCCTTTCTCAGGCTCAATTTTTTTTTTCCATTTGCAAATGAAAATAATAACTCTTGTTTTTATAAGGGTGCTGACAGAATAAAATGCAATGATAGATGTTAAGGCCTTTTCAAAGTAAAGCATTCAATTATTATTATTGTTATGTTTATCGGAAAGGGTTGGAAAGTCCTCATCATTGTTATAGAAAACCAAGCTAGTGGCCCTGGGCCAGTGGATTATACAGATAATTATTCCAAAGGAAATTTGCATCAGAGACAAAAACCCTGAGTTCTGGAAGCTTAAAATAGTCCCAGACATGCAACCCACTCATTCACACGTTTGATCATTCATTCGGTTGTTCAGCATTTATTGAGTACCTACTGTGTGCCAGTCATTGTGCTGGGTACCGGGGACTACTAACAAAGCAAATTCTTCTTCCTGTTAATAATATGTCCCCAAGTAACTCTAATTACATACATTTGAAAAGCTTATTGCCATCTGTAGAGTAATTTTATACATTAGTCAACGCTTGTAGAAAAATCCTCTGCAGTGACTATCATTATCCTCATGTTGTTAACTAAGGCATAGATAGTTTAGCTGCCCTGGCTGAGGCTGCTACCCAGGAGACCCAGAACTCAAACCAGGAACCGCTTCACCCCTGTTCCATGCCGATGGTGGGTGACTTGACATAATAATAACAGTTAAGATTATTTGAAAGTTTTCTTTGTGCAAGATGCTATCCTGACTGGAAGTATGTTATTTTAGTCAATTTTTTTTGGTGCCAAAGGAGTTACTATTACCTCTATTTTAGGTAGGCACACAGCATATTTGTGCATGCATATACCCAACTGATTGAGCATATGCCAAGGCAAGCACTTTACATGTACTGCATGGTTTAATTTTTACAACAACCCAAGGGAGTTGACACTTTATTATCTTTATACTTTGGATGGGAGCACTGATGCTCAGAGAGGTTAAATAACTTGCCTGAATTCACATAGTGAGAGATACAAATGAAGTACAGTGAGAATTCAAAAGACAGTCATTTAGTGGTTGACTTAAAAAGGTAGGGGAAGGCTTTCAAACCCAGAGATGTGACTATGCATCAGGTGGATACAGGTAATAAATAAATAAAATATCTTGGTCAAACATGAGACACTGGGCAGGGCTGATCTGTGGTAAATATTTTGAAGTCTGAACACTGGCTTTCCCCCACCATCTGGAACTGATAGCATTCTCTAATTTCTGTACTCAGTGATCTGGGGACCCTTCTGTCCACTGTCAGCTCCCAGAGGACCCTAGGGCATACCTTCTTCCTCCCCCATCTCTGGACAAAATGGAGCCATCAGTGTCTCATGACATAGAGTCAGTTCTCTGCTGTGAAAATGAGAAAATGTTCCTTAGTTTCACTGACCGCAATCCCCTTCATGGTAAGATGGGCTTACTAATATGGCTATTATGATGGGTATCTGAGATAAGGCATGAGAAATGTTTAACACAGTGTGTGGCACGAGAAAGCTCTCAGAAGTGGTGAATATTATTATGGACAGTACCTCTTAGGTTAATTCCCCACGAGCTTTTCCTTTATGACAATTTTGAAGTCATAGTAATTCATTTGCAGGTGGAATATCTGTCTCTCAAATCCCTGGAGCAGCCAAGTTCATTTTATTCATTTGGTCCACTTTATCATAGGAATTGGATTCTCCAGATGCTGAAACAAATCCTGAAATCCAGTAGATTAATACTACAAAAGTATATTTCTTGCTCATATATTGGTCTGACATAGGTATTCCTAGTCACTGGGAAGATTGTTCATGGGATGATTCCTGGCCCAGGTTCTTTTCATCTTCAGGCTCTTTTCTCTCATCTAAGGCCTGTATCCATTCAGAGGATGGGGGAGAGAACATGAAGCAGAAGTAGATGTTTTTCTGGAACTCTCTTTCTTTTTCTATGATCCAGTGCATGTTGGCAATTTGATCTCTGTTTCCTCTGCTTTTTCTAAATCCAACTTATACATCTGGAAGTTCTCAACTCACATACTGCTGAAACCTCACTTGGAGGATTTTGAGCATTTCCTTGCTAGTATGTGAAATAAACGTAATTGTACAGTAGTTTGAACATTCTTTGGCATTGCCCTTCTTTGGGATTGGAATGAAGCTGACATTTTCTAGTCCTGTGACCACTGCTGAGTTTTCTAAATTTGCTGACATTTTGAAAGCAGCACTGTAACAATATCATCATTTAGGATTTTAAATAGCTCAGCTGGAATTCCTCTGTCCATGGAATTCTTTAGGCAAGAAAACTGGAGTGCTTAGCCACTCCTTTCTCCAGGAGATCTTCCTGACCCAGGGATCGAACCCAGGTCTCTTGCATTGCAGGTGGATTCTTTAATATCTGAGCTACCAGAGGAGCCTGATAAATATCCAGCAACTGTTTATTGAGGGCCTACTGTGTGCTATGTACCTTGCTTTACATGTTGATCTTGTTTTTCAGCCTCACAAAATCCTGCCAGGTAGGCATCAGTTTGTACTATTTTATGTTGAGAAAATTAAGGCCTAGATGTGTAAGGCCACTTTCCCAAGGACACACAGCTGGTGTGTGGCTGAACTGGGGCTTGGGATTGACTTCTGTTTTTGACCTCAGGGTTTTAGTTCTTTCCACTGGTGTTTGGAAAGAAGCCCTTATCTAAGATTCCTTTAAACACAGGACAGATTTCATTTTGGACACCCTAGCTCCAGTTGCCTTCCCCTGAAGAGGGGATGGCTCTGGAGCAAGTGGGGATTTCTAGCAACCAGGGAAAGATGGAATAGTTGGTTTTTTTTTTTTTTGGACCAGGCTCTGCTTCTGGGTTCAGTTTCTCTCCTAAGCTAACCTCTATTACATGCCAAGCAGTGACTAAGCCATTGACTCATTTCTATTATGGCCTGAGGAGTCAGGCTCTGATGAAATCTGCAGTGCCCGGAAGTCAGCCACCTGCTCACATCTGGGCCCAATGTTCTGGTCCACCTTTGGGTGTTTGAGGTGGAGATATCTGGGAGTACCATTTGGAGTGATTTTCCATGCCTTGCAAAATCAACATTCATTGGTATCCTTTGCAGGTCATTGTATTGGCAGGTTTTTGTTTTTGTTTTGTTTTAAATCTTATTTCAAATCTCTGTTTAGTCTTTAAGCAGTTTATGTCTCCTGCATTGGCAGTTGGGTTCTTTACCACTACTGCCACCTTGGAATCCCCAAGAGTTTACTTTAGGTAACAGAAATTCTTACAGTTTTTTTTTTTTTTTTAATTGTTAGCCTTATACTACTAATTCTAACAATAACACTTATACCACAACAGTCAATGTTTATTAAGTACTTATTATGTACCAGGATCTTAAGCTAGTCATTATTCTGTTTCATCTGGACAACTCTCTGAGGGGAGTACTAATATTATCCCCGTTTTGAGGAAGAGGAGTCTGAGTCTCAGAAAGCTTAAATAATATATTCAAGGTCATGGGATTAGAGTTGGGTTACAGACCTAAACAGAATGACTCCAGATCCCATTCTTGACTGAAAGGTCTAAACTGAGGAACATTCAGGATTTTAATAATGTGTCCTTTTATTGTCTGCTTCTTGAAAAAAAAAATCATGAGGAAGCTGAGGGTCAGAGAGCCTCAGATATGAACTTTACCTGAACTCTAAGAAAAGTCACTAGATGTGTTGGTTATCTATTGCTGTGTAACAAGTTACTCCAAAACTTTGCAACTTAAAACAGTAGACATTTATCCTCTCATAGCTTCGATGTGGCAGGAATTGGGGGTCAGCTAGTCAGTGGTTCTGGCTCAGGGTCTCCTGTGTGCCTGGGGCTGCACTCAGCTGAAGGCTTAAGTAGAGAGACTCTGCTTCCATGTTCAGTCCTGTGGTTTTTGGAAGCCTCAGTTCTCGGCTGGCTACTGAATGGGAATCTCACTCCTTTGTCATGAAGACCTCTCTACAGGGTGCCTGAGTGTCCTTATAGTACAGCATCCAGATTTTTCAGAATGGGTGACCCAAGGGAAAGAGCAAGCCCAGACAAAAGTCAAAGTATCTTCTATAGTCTAATCTTGGAAGCGATCAGGTTACCATCATTAACCATCAATCACTCTGTCATTATTCTGTCATTATATGGGCCATACAAACCAACACTGGTACATTATCAGAGGGGACTGCAGAGGGTGTGAATACCTGGAGGTGAGGATCATTGAATGCCATCTTGGAAGTTAGATATCACCTGAGGGATTGGACTCCTTTCATGGACCAGACACTTTGTGCCAGATACTTTACCAGATGTACTTTTCCTGGAGGTCAGAAGGGAATGATTTAGGTTCTGAGTCCCTCACTCTGGGTGAGTCGTGCCTCATTTTGGCTCTCTGTTTTTCTCCTTGAGCCCTACCTGGGCAGCATAGGGAGGAGACTGTGACCACAGGCATTGGTGTTCACCTGTGTGCAAATCCTGGTTCTACCCTCGTTAGTTCTGTGACCCTCTAATTATTAGGTATTAATCTAGGTATTTAACCCTGTAAGTGTCAATTTACCCTTCCTTGAAACAGAGATAATTAGAGTAGCTCCCAGGGGTGTTGTGAGGATTAAATGAGGTGATGATAGAACAGATAATATATGAAAAGAATGTACTTGTTCTTAACATAGGTGTCCATAGTAGGTTTGAACTGTTAAATTTAAAAGGAGAGTGTCGAACTCAGATCTCTCTGGCCATAATCTGAGCCTCATGGTCACCCAGAATTGTTCTATCACTAAAATCATAAATGTGAACACCACCTCTCACTCAGGTCACACCCTCTTGTCCTTCAATTTTTTACTCTGTTACTCCTACTAAAGCTGGCTGTTGGCTCTTCAATATCTTTATGCTTATCGACTTCCACTTGTCTTCACTTCCTCCCCTGTCAAGTCTTTCATAGTCCATCATCTGAGCTACTTTCTTAAAGATTCATTTATTTGACTGTGTTGGGTCTTAGTCGTGGCACGAGGGATCTTCGTTGTGACCTGTGGGCTTCTCTCTAGTTGGAGTATGCAGGCTTAGTTGCCCCACAACGTGTGAGAGCTTAGTTCCCTGACCAGGGATCAAACCTGCATCCTCTGCATTAGAAGGCATATTCTTAACCACTGGATCACCTGGGAAGTCCCTGAGCTACTTTCTTAGCAATATCTTCAACTTCTTGCTTCATTCTCTCTCTCTTGTACCATTGGTGAATTCCCCATCTTTCTGATTACCTGCACTTACGTCTGTTCTGGTGAGCTGTCTTGGATTAAATCCTATAAAGTTCTTTGTTGGCACCACTATAATTCAAGAGATCCACTTTCAGCAAAGCCTAGAATTCCTTTTCTGTTATTATAGTCAACACTCTTATTTCTAACTTTTTAAACTTGCCTTAAACCTCCTTCTCTATCACCATTTTCCCACTTCTTTTTCCTTTTATCCTTTCTTTCACCAAATACTTATTGAGCATCTAGTGTGTGGCAGATATATTTACAGAGAATTCCATGGGCAAAAGATCCTCTATGGCTACAGTTCATGGGGTTGCAAAGTGGACATGACTGAAGTGACTTAGCACGCACGGAGAATCAGCAGTGACCAAAACAAGAGGGGTCTGGCTCCTGCATTCTAAAAGTTTCACAGAGAAAATACAAGCTATCAGATGGGCACTACATATCTTTATTTCAATTTTAACAGGAAGTTGTGGTTATAGTCACCTTCAGATTTATATGGTTATAGACACCATCCGACTCGATGGAGGTGAGTTTGAGTGAACTCTGGGAGTCGGTGATGGACAGGGAGGCCTGGCGTGCTGTGATTCATGGGGTCGTGGAGAGTCGGACACGACTGAGCGACTGAACTGACTGTCTGACTGAGGCACCATCCTCTTCATCTTCTTCCTTCTCTTCTTCTTCATCCTCAATATCATCATCACAATCTCTTTTATTAATGCCAACTATGTGCCAGAGACTGTTTTAAATAATTTACATTCATTAACTCATTTAATACAGTACATATATTAACTCACAGCAGGTACTCATATCATCTCCTTTTTACACATGAGGCAATAAAGCCCAGAGACAGGTTAAGTAACTTGCACAAGACACAATGCATTTAGTATGAAAAAAACCACCACAAAATTGTAAAGTAATTAGCCTCCAATTAAAATAAATTAATTAATTAAAAAAAAAGAAAACGTCCTCTACTCTAACAATGGAAGACATGTTTTATCCCCAGTTGAAGGTTAATTTATTTATACTTGTGGATCAAGGGTTGCCAGATTTAGCAAATAAAAATATAGAATGTCCATTTAAATTTGAACTTCAAATGTCCCATGTAAAACTTGGGGCGTACTTATATTAAAAATTATGTATTGCTTATCTGAAATTCAAATTAAGTTATCTGGGTTATATTTTATCTGGAAACCCTATCTGGACCCCAGGACCTCTCCTCAAGAGATTTCTCTACATCAGTTACTTACCGCTCCCATCCCCCTGGGAGTGTCTTGGGTGCTTTGCACCTCTGTGTAGGGTGGGTGATAGTACTCTGGGAGTAGTGCGATGGAACATGAACAAAACACTTTGAGGCTGCCCTTTGGGACAATGTGCTTGAGGAGGGAAGAGTTTAGAGGCAAAGAGATCAGGTATGGTAATGATTTGGGTACCTGACGATCCTATTATACAGAATCAAGGTTTGTCTACCCCAGGACCCCAGGAGCTGGAGGAGAGAGGTACCTGATGTCTTCCTTATCAATGGGGTGCAAACAGGGGCTTCCATCTCCTCTTTAGTGCTCCTGGGCAGAAAGCAGTACCTTCAATGAGAAACGAGGTCAGCAGGGTGGAAGGAAACTCTCCCTGGCTCTTTATTGAATCCAATCATTTACATCTCATTGAATCCTATCAAATTAGCCACTTATGACATTAAAATGGCAAAAGACAGATTGTGTCAAGCAGTGCTAATTCAATAGGAAAGAGGGGCTGCCTGAGAGCACAGTGTCATAAGACTCTGACACCCACTTTCAAGAGGTAGAAGTCTGATGGCCTCCCATGTCCACAGGGGTCATGATGACCTTCCTCAGACGGTTTTGCTGGATGCCAGGCATTGGTAAAGGGAAGGAAAATGGAAGTCCTGAGCCCTACAGAGATATAAGCTGGGAGTCCTGCAGAGATACAGGCTGGGGAGATACAAAAGAGTAATGATGAGATGGTACCTTCAGCGAGAAATAATTTCAAGATAGAGTGTTGGCTGGGACTTGGAGTCAGACTCCAGAGCTTACCAACTCTGTGACTTTGGGCAAGTTACTTGACTTTTCTGATGCTTAGTTTCCTTATTTGTTAAATGGAGGTTGGTAATATTTGCCAAGGCAATGTTTCCCACTTTCAATCCTTTTCTTTACATTGAAGAGAAATACTCCATTTGGCTGTCTTTATCACTTCATGGGAAATAGATGGGGAAGCGGTGGAAACAGTGTCAGACTTTATTTTTTTGGGCTCCAAAATCACTGCAGATGCTGATTGCAGCCATGAAATTAAAAGACACTTACTCCTTGGAAGGAAAGTTATGACCAGCTTACATAGCATATTAAAAAGCAGAGACATTACTTTGCCAACCAAGGTCCGTCTAGTCAAGGCTATGGTTTTTCCCGTGGTCATGTATGGATGTGAGAGTTGGACTGTGAAGAAAGCTGATCGCTGAAGAATCGATGCTTTTGAACTGTGGTGCTGGAGAAGACTCTTGAGAGTCCCTTGGACTGCAAGGAGATCCAACCAGTCCATTCTAAGGGAGATCGATCCTGGGTGTTCATTGGAAGGACTGATGCTAAAGCTGAAACTGCAATACTTTGGCCACCTCATGCGACGAGTTGACTCACTGGAAAAGACCGATGCTAGGAGGGATTGGGGGTGGGAGGAGGTGGGGACGACAGAGAATGAGATGGCTGGATGGCATCACCGACTCGATGGACATGAGTGTGAGTGAACTCCGGGAGTTGGTGATGGACAGGGAGGCCTTGCGTGCTGTGGTTCATAGGGTCGTAAAGAGTCGGACATGACTGAGCGACTGAACTGAACTGAACTGAACTGAACACCTCTTTAATACTTGCGAGAGCTCTCTGATACTTTCTTGGGAGCTAGAGTGTTAAGGTATGGTTGAAAGTTGGAATCATCCAGGCTTGCATTCGAATCTCCCTGCCATCCTTAATAGCTGTGTGATCTTGAATAAAGAGGCTTAAATCATTTTATGCATCAATTTCCTCAAATGTAAAACAGGAATAACCATACCCACCTAATAAGTTTGTTATTGAACATTAACAGTTTCACGAAGGTAAAGTGCTTAGAACAGAGCCTGGCTTATATGAAACTGTACATACTAGTGATTCCCCTCCTCCTTCTCCTTTTCCTCTTCCCTCCTTCTCCTCTTTTTCATTTCACTCTTTTCTCTGCCACTTCCTCTCCCAGAACTCAATGCCCTCTGCATTCTACCCATTAGGACAATCTGTCCACCCCAACTATACCATGTTTTCTCTTGCCTCAGGGCCTTTGCACGTGTTTTCTCTTTGATTGGCATATTCTTCATCCAGGCTCATTGCTGGACAACTCTTACTCATCTGATATGTTTCTTCTTCCAAGAAGCCTGCGCTGACTTATATTCTCCCTTCCCCTGGTTCTTTCCTACTGTAATATTTTAAAATTTGTTTCTTTCCTCTCCTGGGAAGCCTAAAAATCTCATGAGGGCAGGATTCAAGACCCCATCTGTCTTGTGACCTCTTGTACTCCCAATACCTAGCACAGAATCTGACACCTACTAATGGTTGCCGAGAGCTTGCTGGGGGCCTGATGTGGTTCTATGTACTTCACATGTATCAACTTGTTTAATCCTCACAACTTGCAGAAATAATTTTTCTTTATTTTTAATGGCTTTATTGAACTATGTTTGACATACAATAAAGTCTGCCTATTTACAGTGTACACTTTGATAAATTTTGACAAGTATACACCTATAAGAACAAAACCACAATCAAGATAATGAATATTGCCATCAATCCCGAACTTCCCTTGTTCCCCTTTATAATCCTTCCATTCCAGCCCTCTTGGCAACGCCCCCTCACTAGACAAATATTGTATGCTCTTTTTTGGTCTGGCTAATTTTAAAAGTGTAATTATTTTGAGATTCATTCATTTTGTTGCGTGTATCAATGTTCATTCCTCTTTATTATTGAGGGGTATTCCATTGTGACACTTCCCTGGTGGTTCACTGGTAAACAATTGCCTGCCAATATAGGAGACACAGGTCCATTCCCTGGGTCGGGAAGATCCCCTGGAGAAGGAAATGGCAACCCACTCTAACATTCTTGCCTGGGATATCCCATGGACAGAGGAGCCTGGGCAGGCTACGGAGTCCATGGAGTCACAAAGAGTTGGATATGACTTAGTGACTAAACAAAAACACAAGTATTCCATTGTATAGGTGTATTACAATTTATTTATCTATTTACCTGTTGATGGGCGTATAGTTGTCTCTGGTTTTGAGCTATTAAAAGAAAGATGGTATGGACAAGTTTTATTTTGTCCAATTTTTTACAGATGAGGAAACTGAGGAAGGGGGTATATCAATTGCTTAAGGACACAGAGCTAATAAATGGCAAAGCCGCATGCAGACAAAAGTACTGTCAGTCCAGAGTCCAAGCTCTTCCTCCCACCTCTGTATTAAGGAGAATTCCAAACATAAACAAAATAGGAAGAGTAGAATAGAATAACATACAACCATGGCTCCATCAGTTAACTCCAGAAATTAAGTCACAGCCATATCATTTAATCTTTCATCTATTTTATATCTTTTTGCTCAAAAGTTTTAAAGTGAATCCCAGACGTAACATTATTTCACATATACGTTAGTTTGTATCTCTAACTTATGCAAACATAAGAAAACCCTACTGTGGAAAATTTCAAACCCAGGCAAAAGTAGAGACCATAATATAATAACTTCGCTCATGTACACCACAGGTTTTGACAGTTATCAAATATTGGTTGGTCTTGTTGCATTACACCCTCATCTATATTTTGCTTTCTCTCTCCTGTCAATTATTTTGAAGCAAGTCTTGGATATTTTATCATTTCATCTGTAAATATTTCAGCATGTGTCTATAAAAGATAAGGTCTTTTTAAAAATAGCCATAATATGATTATCACACCTAAACATTTTACAGTCATTTTATTTATATCATCAAACATTCAGTTGATACTCACGTATCTCTGATCCTCTCATACTATTTTACTGTTTTTCTTCTCTCTGCCTCTCTTTCTGCATCCTTCTCTCCCTCTTTCATCTCCTTTTCTCTTTTTTTACAGTCTATCTGAGTCAATGTAGCAGCAAGGACCATATGTGGCAGTTGATCTGTTTTAACCAATGGCATCTCTCTTTCTCTCTCTTTTTCTCCCTTGCAGTTTATTTGTTAGAGAAACCAGGCCATCAAAGCCATGTTTTACCTACCAGGATCACTCTCACTAAATTAACAATAATCCTCAGTATCTTCTGTACCCATCTGCATTCACATTCCCCATTGTCTTGAACAAGTCTTCGCGATTTTTCAAATCAAGATCCATTTGCATCTCCCATTGCATTTGGTGGGGATGGTTCTGAGCTCTCCTCTGCTCCAGGAACCCATATTCTGTTTGTCAGGCTATTGCTGTGTCCTGCAGAGTGCTCCCTGCGCTGTACTCCCATTCGACCCTGTGGAGATTGTTGAATGAATGAACAGCTGATTGAGTATCTAGGAAGAAGCAGCTGGGAGAGCAAGGGATCCTAATACTCCTTGAATGTTGTCTGAAGTAGTTTCTGCTCTTGCAGACTAGATCAATGATTTCCATGTGTGTTCATGTTGAGTACACACACGCCTGTGCATATGTGTGCCTTCGAGTGTGTGCACGCAGCAATAAAATGGAATCTCACACAGAAATCTGCACAAATAAAGATAAAACCTGAGTGTTTAAGAGCCCACACTGTCTGGGTCAGAGTCCCGGACTTGTTGCTTACAAGCTGGGTGACCTTGGACTCAGCTTGCTACCTAACCTCTCTGAACCTTGGTTCCCTTTTCTTTGAAAAGGGATTTATGATAGCACCCACCCCTGGTAGCTCTTGTAAGGCTGTAACGCCTCAGCCTGTGCAAAGTGCTTAGAACTATGTTCGGCACAGTGTGAGTCCTCAGTAAACTGGCCCTGATCATGATGATAACTGATGCTATTAAAAGGGAGGGGGAGCTGACAGGGCCCGTGGACCCCCTTCCAGAGCTCTGTGGAGCACAGTTTGACAACCTCTGCCCTTAATGACACCCGAGGCTTCCTCCTCTGCTCTCCCTTTATTTGGGGCTCTTTGTAGCCGCCAGAGCCCTTCCTTTTCCATCCTGCAGTCTCTGTCTAGGTCACTAGGTGGGTAGGATACCAAGGGGTCACTCCCCTAGGCATGTTCTAATTAATCCGGAAAATGCTATAACCATCTCTCACCGCCCATCCCCAACCCTGCTCATATAGCTCCCAGAGACCGTCTTGTTAACACAAAACAATCCCATGCCAATGTTGTGTTTTGAAACCTAAAACCTGAAACCAATCTCCTGCAACTTGGCTGGCAAACCAAGTACATCTGCTTTACAGCAATTAAGAAATTGCAGCCCAAGAAAGGAAAACATGCTGTTGGAACAGGCTTCTGTGTTCCATTAAATATTCACGGCCCACTGATGGGGTGTGACAACAGACCAGGAGGGAAGCTTGGTGGTGAGTCTGGGGACAGAGCCATCAATACCCCCAGGCCTTCTTATAAGTAGTGACAGGGCTGTAAGCAACCTTTATTGAGGTCCTACTTTATGCCCGGCACTGTGCTAAGCTGAAGTTGACTTTCCATTATTTGATTTCCACAGCTCCTTTACGAGTTGAATAGAATTGTCCCCATTTTACAGATAATGAGGCTTAGATAGGTTAGTCCTTTTTAAGATTTCCACAGGGACAGTGTTGGGATTTCAACTCAGTTCTGTTTAGAGTTTTCAACCACACCACTAAGCTTCCTCTTAGCCAGAAAGTATATCAGATGATAGAACATCTGACATACTTACGCATCAAGCTTAGAATTTTTGGTCACCTGTGATTAGAAGGCAATGGCAAACCACTCCAGTACTCATGCCTAGAAAATCCCATGGATGGAGCAGCCTGGTAGGCTGCAGTCCGTGGGGTCGCTAAGGGTCGGACACGACTGAGCGACTTCACTTTAACTTTCACAGATTGGAGAAGGAAATGGCAACCCACTCCAGTGTTCTTGCCTGGAGAATCCCAGGGACAGGGGAGCCTGGTGGGCTGCCGTCTATGGGGTCACACAGAGTCGGACACGACTGAAGTGACTTAGCAGCAGCAGCAGCAGTGATTAGAAGACATTATTTTTCTTTCTGTGATAGGACATGCCTGTGTCTATCAAAATGCATTGGTTCCAAAAATAAATTCAATATACTGTGATACAGCATTGCAAATCTATAGGGGGAGAAATCTATTCCAGCTTGATGGTTAATGGGTTAACGTCTGAAGATGTTTCCCTAGAGACAAGTGTTTAAGGTGTGTGAGTATTAGCAGATTTGAGATAGATGTTTTTGTTTTAAATTCCTCTTTCTCAGTACCCAACTACTTGCTAATTTGCTGTCTTAAATCCATAGGTCTAAACCTAGCTCTGCTTTTCTTTCTGTTCCACAGTTTTCTCCTAATTTCAGCATACTCTGAGAAACTGTATAATATACACAGTCATACAACCACATACACTAGTAGCCTGTAACACCTGTGTGCATTTACAAACCTTTAACTAATGGACTGACAGTATTTAAGCAGTATATTGGAATTTTTGCCAGAAATTTTTATTTTTATTTGAAATTGGCTCTCAGGAAATAACACCTTTGTGTGCCTGGGGCAGGGGCTGGGGCAGGCAGTGAGAGATATTATTAGTGATCTGAAAATACAGCAGGCATCTTTTAGGGAGGAGATGCACTATTTTGACCTGCAAAAATCATTTGAGGTTTTCAAGTTATAAACAAATTGACTTCAAGCTGGCCTCATTAAAGAAAAAAGAAAATAAATAATGGGAAAGAACAACTTCTCTTCAGGCTGGTGGCCTGGCCAGCTTCGAGGTGACTTGAACTGCGCTGTCTCACTTGGATGTTTAAAGTTCAGAGGATGTGAACTTCAGGCCATGCCTGGGAGCTGCCTGGACACTTCTCTCTCTCCCTTACATGTCACATCGATTTTGTTGCTTCTACTTTTATGAGGAAGGAAGATAAAGATATCCATCTCCTCTGCCACCATCCAGGTTCAAACCACAGTAGCTCCTACTAGATTATTGCAGCAGCCTACTGTTTCCTGGCTTCCTTGCTGGGTGTCTGTTTGCTGCACCATAGCCAGAATGTTGCTGTGAAGACATATTCAGATCATGTCACTCTTTACTGCCTTCAGCCTCACCCAGAGTAAAGGCCAAAAGTCTTCATCTTGGCCATCAATGCCTTCCAGGACTGGCTCAGGGCTCTCCCACCTCCACTTCTCTGCCTCTCCTCCGCTCGCCTTCCCGACAATGGCTTTCTCACTGGGCCGTGAGCAACCTGCAGTCAGGCTCCTACCTCAGCTTTTTTGCTTGTGCTGTTCCTTCTGCCTGGAACGTTGTTCCTCAGAGAGTGACATACTACTTCACTTCCTTTTGTACTTTATCCCAGTGACTCTTATATGGATCTCCTCCTGCCCAATCTAAAATTTTAACTCCTTGCCTTCAACGTTTTGAAGAATTCATGTTTTAGAATTATGGTTCTGGAGAAGACTTTTGAGAGTCCCTTGGATAGCAAGGAGATCAAACCAGTCAGTCCTAAAGGAAATCAATGATGTATGTTCACTGGAAAGACTGATGCTGAAGCTGAAGTTTGAATCCTTTGGCCACCTGATACAAAGAGCTGACTCATTGGAAAAGACCCTGATGCTGGGAAAGATTGAGGGTAAGAGGAGAAGGGGGTGGCAGAGGATGAGATGGTTGTGTAGTATCACCAACCCAATGGACACAAGTTAGAGCAAACTCCAGGAGACAGTGAAGCACAGGGAAGCCTGCATGCTGTGGTCCATGGGAAAACAAAGCGTCAGACACAACTTAGCAACTGAACAATGATAACAACTTCAACATTTTACATTCATCATCCCTTTTAATTTTTTTCCCCAAAGAACTTTACTTGTCCTTGTTTGCTGCCTGTCTCACTTCCCCATTCTGCCTCCAGAATTTTATTTGATTGTCTGTTCTGCTAACTGCTTCACCCCTATGCCTAAGACTCAGTTCTCAGTTCAGTTGCTCAGTCGTGTCCTGCTCTTTGCCTAAAATGTTTCTGATGTTTTTGCCTGTTCTTAGCAAATATTTCTCACGTGATCAAATGAGTATCTTGGCCAGTTTGGGTTTCCATAACAGAACACTATTAACAGGATAGCTTATAAACATCAGAAATTTATTTCTTACATTTCTGAAGCCTAGGAAGTCCAAGATCTAGGTGCTAGCAGTTTTGGTGTCTGGTGAGATTCTACTTGTTTGTAGATTGCCTTCTTGCTGCACCTCACATGGAAGAAGGGACAAAAGAGTTCTCTGGGGTCTTTTTCATGAGGGCAATAATCCCATTTATGAGAGGTTCACCCTCATGACCTCCCAAAGGGCTCACTTCCTAACAATATCACATTGGGGATTAGGTTTCAACATATAACTTTATACTTTTCTGATAGTCTGTAAAAACCCCCATTATCTACACAAATGGATACAAGTTTTATGGTGAAGCTTTGTTTGTTTGTTATAACTAGACTCTTATATGAGACCACAGTAGACAGTTTGACTCTTGAATTCTATTTTGTGGTTGGTGTGTGGGTGCTGACTTTAAAATCAGGTGGCTGCGGGAGATACTTAGATGAAACTAGAGGGATAGTCACCTTCATGAGACCCTATGGCTACAGGACAGGGGAAGACTCAAATGCCTGCAGACGCTGGTGAGGCAAGATGGTGTCCATAGGCTCCTGCTTTAAACCTTCTGCATTCACATCTTGGCTTCATCTCTAAATAGTGGTATGTTGAAATTAATGTCTCCAAATCTTAGTTTCTCCATCAGAACAATGAACACAATGACAAAAGTGCCCACCACAAGAGGCTTCAAAGAGTCAGAGAAATGAGGCATATGTGATGGGTAGCAGACTGACAGGCCTGCAATGACGATTCTGGAAGTGTGGGCTGTGATTGTTAGCGGAACAGTGACATTTGAGTCTTCCCCTGTCCTGTAGCCTGTTCCCCTGTCCTGTAGGGTCTCATGAAGGTGACTATCCCTCTAGTTTCATCTAAGTATCTCCCATCTGCAGTTATTGCTTAATGAGCCACCTAATTTTAAAGTCAGCACCCACGCACCGAAGAGGGATTACTAACTGGTGTTACTGACACAAGAGGCAAGGTAGGCTTAAAGAGGGGCTTAGTGTGTGATCCTTGGAGCTTCGCATACTGAACTGCAGAAAGCGCTAAAAAGATCTTAATGACCCAGATGACCACGATGGTGTGATCACTCATCTAGAGCCAGATGTACTGGAGTCCAAAGTCAAGTGGGCCTTAGGAAGCATCACTATGGACAAAGCTAGTGGATGTGATGGAATTCCAGCTTAGCTATTTCAAGTCCTAAAAGCTATTGCTGTTAAAGTTCTGCATTCAATTTGTCAACAAATTTGGAAAACTCAGCAGTGGCCACAGGACTGGAAAAGCTCAGTTTTCATTCCAATCCTAAAGAAAGGCAATGCCAAAGAATGTTCAAGCTAGAGCACAATTGCACTCATGTCACATGCTAGCAAAGTAATACTCAACATTCTCCAAGCAAGGCTTGAACAGTACATGAACCAAGAACTTCCAGATGTTCAAACTGGATTTAGAAAAGGCAGAGGAACCAGAGATCAAATTGCCAACATCTGTTGGATCATAGAAAAAGAGAGAGTTCCAGAAAAGCATCTACTTCTGCTTTATTGACTATGCCAAAGCCTTTGACTGTGTGGATCACCATAAACTGTGGAAAATTCTTAAAGAGATGGGAATACCAGACCACTTTACCTGCCCCCTGAGAAATCTGTATGCAGGTCAAGAAGCAACAGTTAGAACCAGACATGGAACAACAGACTGGTTCCAAATTGGGAAAAGAGTACATCAAGGCTGTATATTGTCACCTTGCTTATTTAACTCCTATGCAGAGTACATCATGCAAAATGCTGAGCTGGATGAATCACAGGTTGAAATCAAGATTGCTGGGAGAAATATCAATAACCTCAGATATGCAGATGACACCACCCTTATGGCAGAAAGTGAAGAAGAACTAAAGAGTCTCTTGATGAAAGTGAAAGAGGAGAGTAAAAAAGTTGGCTGAAAACTCAGCATTCAAAAAATGAAGATCATGGCCTCCAGTCCGATCACTTCATGGCAAATAGATGAGAAAACAATGGAAACAGTGACAGATTTTATTTTGGGGGGCTCCAAAATCACTGCAGATGGTGACTACAGCCATGAAATTAAAAGACACTTGTTCCTTGAAAGAAAAGGTATGACCAACCTAGACAGCATATTAAAAAGCAGAGACATTACTTTGCTGACAAAGGTCCATTTAATCAAAGCTATGGTTTTTCCAGTAGTCGTGTATGGATGTGAGAGTTGGACCATAAAGAAAGCTGAGTGCTGAAAAATTGATGCTTTTGAACTGTGGTGTTGGAGAAGACTCTTGAGAGTCCCTTAGACTGCAGGAAATCAAACCAGTCAATCTTAAAGGAAACCAGTCCTGAATATTCACTAGAAGGACTGAAGCCGAAGCTCCAATACTTTGGCCAGCTGATGTGAAGAACTGACTCATTGGAAAAGACCCTAATGCTGGGAAAGATTGAAGGCAGGAGGAGAAGGGAATGGCGGAAGATGAGATGGTTGAGTGGCATCACCGACTCAATGGACATGAGTTTGAGTAAACTCTGGGAGTTGATGATGGACAGGGAGGCCTGGAATGCTGCAGTCCTTGGGATCTCAAAGAGGACGACTGAGTGACTGCTTCCAGAACACAGAGCCTCCAAAGTCTGAATCATTATCCAGTTCTCAACTCTGGTTCTAGGCAGAGGGTGTGTTTTGGGGGTGCTGGCTCAGGCAGGTCTCCCTTTCTTGAGACTTATTTTCTCTCTTCAGTGGGGAGGCCCTATGGATAGGTGTGAATTGCCTGATCCTGCCTTTAGGCCAAAGCTGATTATACTTGACCCTGATTGGAGCAATCAGACGAGAGCTTCTGAAAATTCAGAATCAATTTCTACAGCTCTTGACCTGGGAGGATGCATGAACTCAGGGGCTGTTGGACAACCATATTGGGCTTGGTATAACGAGAGCGTCTAGAGGAGGAGAGAGACTGGGGTGGGGCGCGTATGGCATTTGGGGGCTGTCTATTGTCTCACCATCTTCCTCATGTCTGGGGAGCCTCCCTTCCTGTCAGCTTAGTGGGAGCAAAGAAACACATTACAGAAGTCCTCAAAGCCAGATCATTGGCTCCTTGATCTTCTGGCTGCTGGTGCAAGGGGCAAGTGGTCCTCGGCCAGATGACATCAGTAGCTCCAGTCTGGGCTAGAGTCTGGAGCCAGGGTTGTCAGAAAGTGGGGACACACTAGAAGGAACGAAGGCTCCTTTGAGAAATGACTGATTCCTGGTCAGGGGCAGGAAATGTACACAATGAATCTGAAATATATATATTTTTCATATTAGGAACCAGGGAGCTGCCCAGGACTGGAGTCTGCCAAAGGACTTGGGAACCAACTTGAAGGGGCTCCCACTGGCCAGAGTTGGAACAATTGAGAATCAAAAGGAATATAACTGCAAGGGACTGAAAACATTTCTATTTTGTTTTATCTCATGAATTCAAGAGTGTATCAGTAACAACAAAGCTCACAGGTTTCCTTTGGAGGATGCTGGTTTCCAAATGAATTATTTTGAAAACTGATAAATAAAGGAAACAAATCAAGCATTCTGCTTTCCCTTTAGAAACTGTCAAGGTAACCCTACAATTGAAAGGCAAGTTTATCTTTTTAAGTATTCCAGCATTTAGAATGATAGAAGTTCACTGTTGTTAATACCTAATGAAATAAAGGATTTAGGAAGGTATTGCCTATTGCTGCTGGTATCCAACCAAAGAGGCAAGTGGTCATCAGGGCTTTCTAACAGAAGTGTGCTCCATGACCTTGAGGCAGGGAATGATAGAGCCTGCATCGGATCAAGCCTCTAGATCTAACAGCTGATTTCCAGGATGTACAGGAAACAGAGGAACATGGTAAATTAAACCATGGGGAAATAATCAGTAAAATTCAGACTGAGGAAATTCTATAGGAACTGATGTCTTAAACAAACAGGTTGAAAAGGGAAAAAACGAGAAAGGAGGAATAGAAACCAATAGTTGAAAGAGGCTTGTGAGACTCTTTTATTATATATTATAATATTATTAATATATTATATATTAATCAACTGCAAGATATCAACCTTCTTTCAACCCAGCATTTAACAAATAAATATTGTAAAAATATTCATGAGACTATCAGACAACTTTGAAATCTGACTTGATACTTAATGATATTGAGGAATTATTTTAACACTTTGATAATAGTCTTGTGGATATATGTATACATTTCTCAATCAAGGGCAGTGTTGTTCTATAGGAGACATTTGTCAATGTCTAGGAGGTGATAGAGGATGAGATGACTGAATGGCATCATTGACTCAATGGACATGAGTTTGAGTAAATTTTGGGTGATAGTGAAGGACAGGGAAGCCTGGTGTGCTACAGTCCACGGGGTCACAAAGAGTCAGACACGACTGAGCAACCAAACAACAAGAGACATATTTAGGGGTGAGGAGAGTACTGACACTTGGTACCGGGGATGAGACCAGGGATGCTGATAAACATCCTATTACACACAGGACAGTGACAACAAAGAATGATCTGGTTGAAAATGCTGATAATGCTGATGTTGCAAAAGCTTCTTCTAGAGATACACGTTGACACAGTTATACCTCGATCCTGTAGTTTTATAAGATCAAGGTGTTTGCTTCAAGATAGCATTAGCAGAAGAGGGCAGAAAGAAGTATACAGGGTGCAGATCAAATAAGATGGGCCACAAGTTGAGAATTATATAAGTTGGTAAGGAGAATGCGTTGTGCTAGTCTCTCTACTTGTGAGTATGTCTGTATCTGTCTATCATATATCCATGCAAATATGTATGCCACATATATAGTGCATATATATATATGTGTGTGTGTGTGTGTGTGCATGTACATATTTTCATAACAAAAGTGAACACACATGATCCAGGCATAGTGGAGACTGTACTCTGGCAGCAGTGCCCCAGCAGCACACAATACCCAGGCCAGTGGGGAAGAGATGCCAGCTGAGAATTTGGTTTTTCTCCAAAGCCTCAGCAGTGAGGCTACACATCCTCACCCTGCATGGGCTGTAGCATGGTTTTGGCTGGGTCTGGCTGTCCAGCCCTTCCTTGTTTTTGCTTTTCTTGTTTCTTGTTCTCTGGGCTTCCTGGAGATTCTGAGTCTTCTGATATCCTTTCAATATATTCTCTTTCTGTTTAGATGAACCAGAGTCAGAAAAGAATGAAGCTGATGTGCAGAGAGAAGCTGAGATGACAGGATGACAGACAATGGGCGCAAAGAGACAGAGAACAGGGCAGAGAGAAGCATATCGTATGCACGCGCGCACACACACAGGATTTCCTGTTATTAATTTCTATCCCCCTCTTGAGACCAAAGTGTAATTCCTGTCCTTGGATTCCATGAGACACTCCTATATTTGAGGGGAGGAGGGGAATAAACGGCTCCTTCTGTTTAAGCACATATAAGTGGCCTTCTCGTACCTACAACCCAAAGACTCTGTCAGTTTGCTGATGACATGCTGTCCAACCAACCTTCTTTTTGCGATGTCTGATTCTGTTCACCCCAGTGCATCTGTTTCATAAATATTTGTTTAATGAATAAATGATTACAATTTGGCTCCAGACAAGGAATGAATGTTCTGTTAATGCCAGCAGATGCATTCTGGTCCTCTTGGCAATTCTAATAATCATTACAAATGAAGGCATTTGCTATATGTTCATTTTAGTATATATGTCTGTCTCTTGTGAGTTTTGCCAGCGTGTTTCAGTCTTTTAGAACGTCACTGACTCTAGGGTGCTGAGTCCTTGTGCCTTGCCAAGAATGAATGACCAAGATAAAGTCATTCCACGTGGCCCTTTGAGAGACAGTTCTATATCCTCTACCACTGGGAGGATATTGATAGACACAGTCCATTCAAGCTTCATTGATTAATATTGCATGTAGGAAGCCTGCATGGGCAGGGTAGCCTAGATTTACAGAGAACAAACTTTGAGTCAAACAGATTAACTCTGTCACTTGCTACTGTGTTATCTCAGCCAGCTTGTTTAACCTCTCTGTGCCTCAGTTTCCTCATCTCTAAAATGGACCATTTTAAGGATTAAATTTTAAAAATATAGCCATTCTTTTCTCTAGGGGATCTTCCTTACCTAGGGACTGAACCCAGGTCTCCTGCATTGCAGGCAGATTCTTTACCATTTGAGCTACCAGGGAAGCCCCCCACCCAACACACACACAGAAGTTGGTACATAAGGAGTGCTTCATAAACAGTACCTTAATTATTATCATTTTTATTACCATAAGGAAGTTCTACTGGAATAGAGACCATCAACCAGGAAGTATAAGTATAGGATGGTAAAGCTTGGGCTACTTCAAGGTCCCATAGTTCCCATCATGCCATTTACTCAGTGACCTCAGATCTGGTTGAGCCAGTTTGGGCCACCACACTAATTATGCAGCCCTGGCAATGTCAAGGGCCTTCTCTGGTGGGGAGGGTTGTGTGTGTGGGCTCTGGGGTCCTGTCTGCCTGGACTCCACCACCTTCTGCCTGTGTGAAATCAGGCACAGTGTCTAACTGCTCTGAGAAGCAGTATATTCGCTTGTGATGGGAAGGCAGTACTGCTCATGCCATGGAGTTGTTGGTGAGAATTAGATGCGATAATACATATAAAATGCCTGGCACATGGTGAGAGGTGTGTTGATGAATGTTTCACTTAATTCCACTTATTTTTTTTCCCAGCTCTCACAATTGGTGACTAATCATTTCTACCAAAGATGTCTTTTGTCTGGTACCTGTTGTTTCCTGTTCTGAGGAGGGGAGCTCAAAATTTCCTTCAAGGTCACCCAGTCTGAAGGAATGAGGGGGAGACTTCTTGCTCTGTTATCACAAAGCACTTTACATGATTATTCAAGAGTCAATGAGTGAAAAAAATCCACAGGTCTTTCCCACTTTGGCTCATACAGTGTTTTTAAAATTGGGCAACTGCTAAAAATTCTACATTTCCCTTGAGCTAAATTATGGATGGTCCTTTCAGACAGAGAAAAAGACTCTTGCCCTACAGTTCCCATCACTCCTGTTAAGCACTCACCCACGTCTGCCTCACTTACTTTTTAGACCTGGCTAGTTGCTACAGCTGTCTAAGATCATGTCTGTGGAAGCTTTAAAACATGGTCTCAAATCCTTTAATGCTCCTCCCTTCAAGAGAAAAAACCCACGTTCCCCCTTGTACCTGGGTGGGCAGGTGACCACTTCGACTAATAGAGTATGGTAGGAATGACCCTGTGTGACTTTACATCAATAAAAGGCAAAGCTTCTGCCTTGTCACCTTGGGACACTTGCTTTGGGGGAAGCCAACTGCCATGTAAGAGATCTGACTACCCTTGAGACTGCCATGCTGGAGAGGTCATGGTAGTTATGGCTTGGGTCAGCCCCAGCTGAGCTCCTAGCTGAGGCCAGCATCAGCTGTCAGCCATGTGTGTGAGTCATCTTGGAACTGGATCTCCAGCCCTAGTTGAGCCTTCAGATGATTGCAGCCCAGCCAAAATCTGATGGTAACTGCTTGTGACACCAGAATTTCTGTCTGGAAGTCATGAGAAAAACAAAGTGGGCCTTTCCTGGTGGCTCAGATGGTAGAGAATCTGTCTGCAACGCAGGAAACCCAGGTTTGATCCCTGGGTTGGGAATATTCCCTGGAGAAGGGAATGGCTACCCACTCCAGTATTCTTGCCTGGGAAATCCCATTGACAGCGGAGCCTGGCGGACTACAGCCCACGGGGTCACAAACAGTCAGTCGTGACTGAGCAACTAACACTGCACACTTTAAGCTCAGGGTCATTAAATTTGGGGTGGTTTATTTCACAACAAACATCTATAATCAATATTCTGGTTTAGTCTACTTTGACAGTCATTGAGTTTACCGAGGGTACACAAGAAGAAGATGTGATTCTTCCTTTTCTGATGGTTAGAGTGAGAACTTTAGAGATCCGAGTACAATATGAGTTCATTTATTTATCCATCCAGAAAATATTTATTGAGTATCTGCTATGTGCCATGCATTTGATAAGCACTGGAAGTTTGGCTATGAGACAAAGTAGACCTATTTTTGCCCCCAGGAGTTTACATTCCCCATGAGGAAAGGTAACAACTATAAAGACAGAATTTTTTTTACATCAGGTGCTGATAAGGGCTACAGAGAAAAACCAAGCAGGAGAGGGAAATGGCAGGACTGAGGCACAGATGGGAGTCCTAGGACTCTTACTGGTGGCTACTGGAGTATTTTAAGTATGTTCAAGTGTAATAACAGCAGCAGCAACAGTATCAGCCATTGGTTGAGTGCCTACCACACATTCCCTTGTCATATGTATGCCTCCATTTAAATTTCACAACAATCCTGAGTGGTAGGCAGATTATAACAGCTTTACAAACGAGGAGGCTGTGGCTTGGAAAGGTTAATATCTTGCTAGAGAACATACCGCTGGAGACTTGGTTCGAGTGGGAATGGGCACTGGCTGCTTCTCCTACCTCTGCTTTCCTTGAACCTCTTTGTCCCTCTTCTCCACTAGCAGGGTCTTGAATCAGACATCAAACTGGTGATCTCTGACCATGCAGTGTTACACAGGAAAGAAAAAGAGAAAGAAAAGAGAAAATGGTTCCCTTCAGAGAAGAAACAGTCAGGAAATGAAGGGACACACTTGAATGATTATGAATTTAATGTTTATGCCTCTTCCTCTTGTCTCTCAAGTTCAGTTAAACATTCAATGGTTGAGGCCGACAATTTATGAGAATCTTGGGCGGGTAACTGCTCAAAACCTCCCTGTGGCTCTAGTCATGGCAGACAATTCATCCAGATGACTGCAGGGCTTTTAGGGTAAAATACTTCTGTAATATTTTTTCCCTTCTGCTCATGCTTTTCCCAAAGGGTGACAAATAGTAGTAGTTTGCCAAGAAAGTGCAGTCTATGGTCTTCAATGAGACTGTCCTTATGCTCAAGTAACTCTCAAAGAGAAAGGGACGTGATCAGTCTCCTGTCACCTATCCCGCAGCTTGAGCCTGAGTCTCTAGCACTCTAGGGACCAGCCCCAAATTATCTCCTCCTGGGATCTCTGTCCCTCCCCCTCCCTTCTGCCTTTTCCACAGGAGAGAAAAATGTACCACTTTACTTTGTTCCCTATAAATCATCAGGGTTAGCTTTTCTGGGGGAAAAAGCCTTCAGTAGAGGTAACGATGATGTGAGAAGCTTCCTTGGAAAAGTATATAATTTCCTACAGGATATTGGCAAGGAGGATGTTGACCAAGGAACAGACTCCTCCCACCATAGCTAGGTGGGATGCTAATGGCTGTCAAGTCCTGTTTGGGGCATTCACCCATCTTGCTTTCCTTCATTGTCTGACCACTTGTGAGGGAGGCATGACTGTTAGCTTACTATAGTGGGGTGTCAGTTGAATTTCAGAGAAGGGAGGTGACTTGCTGAAAATCACACTGCTAAGTTGGTATGTCGAGGAGGGGATCATCTAGGAAACAGCATAAGTAAAAGTGAGGAAGTGAGGACCAACATGTGATTGCTGCAAGTAACTGGATGTGGCTGGAGAGTGGCTGTGGGTGAAGGAGGGTAGGAGATGAGTTTGGGAAAGATTTTAGATGCTCTGACCCAAAAGACAGTGGGAGACCCCGAGGGATAGTTAAGCTGAGTGATATCACTTAAATCTCCAAAATTCTCCAAGCCAGGCTTCAACAGTACGTGAACCGTGAACTTCCAGATGTTCAAGCAGGATTTAGAAAGGCAGAGGAACCAGAGATCAAATTGCCAACATTCATTGGATCATCAAAAAAGCAAGAGAGTTCCAGAAAAATATCTGCTTCTGCTTTATTGACTATGCCAAAGCCTTTGACTGTGTGGACCACAACAAACTCTGGAAAATTCTTCAAGAGATGGGAATACCAGACCACCTGACCTACCTCTTGAGAAATCTGTATGCAGGTCAGGAAGCAACAGTTAGAACTGGTCATGAAACAACAGACTGGTTTCAAATAGGAAAAGGAGTACGTCAAGGCTCTATGTTGTCACCCTGCTTATTTAACTTATATGCAGAGTACATCATGAGGAACGCTGGGCTGGAAGAAGCACCACCTGGAATCAAGATTGCTGGGAGAAATATCAATAACCTCAGATAGATGACACCACCCTTATGGCAGAAACTGAAGACGAACTCAAAAGCCTCTTGATGAAAGTGAAAGAATAGAGTGAAAATGTTGGCTTGAAGCTCAACATTCAGAAAACTAAGATCATGGCATCCGGTCCCATCACTTCATGGCAAATAGATGGGGAAACAGTGGAAACTTTCTTTTTTTGGGCTCCAAAATCACTGCAGATGGTGATTGCAGCCATGAAATTAAAAGATGCTTGCTCCTTGGAAGAGAAGTTATGACCAACCTAGATAGCATATTAAAAAGCAGAGACATTACTTTGCCAACAAAGGTCTGTCTAGTCAATGCTATGGTTTTTCCAGTAGTCATGTATGGATGGGAGAGTTGGACTATAAAGAAATCTGAGCACTTAAAAGTTGATGTTTTTGAACTGTGGTGTTGGAGAAGACTCTTGAGAGTCCCTTGGAGTGCAAGGAGATCCAACCAGTCCATCCTAAAGGAAATCAGTCCTGAATATTCATTGGAAGGACTGATGCTGAAGCTGAAACTCCAATACTTTGGCCACCTGATGGGAAGAACTGACTCATTGGAAAAGACCCTGATGCTGGGAAAGATTGAAGGCAGGAAGAGAAGGGAATGACAGAGGATGAGATGGTTGGATGGCATCACTGACTCAATGGACATGAGTTTAAGTAAACTCTGTGAGTTGGTGATGGACAGGGAGGCCTGTCGTGCTGCAGTCCATGGGGTCGCAAAGAGTCAGACGTGACTGAGCGACTGAACTGAACTGACAGTACTAATTAATTGCATAAATTAATTTCAGAGGTCATTGCAGAGGGTAGGCTGAAGGAGTCCAGTGCAGAGTGACAACAGAAAGAGGATCTTGTCTCATGGACTCTGAGGAGGTCTGGGTCCTCAAGGAAGACACCACCCAGTGGGGAAGTGGAACCCACACAGGAGGGAAGATGGTGCCAAGACTTATCTGTATAGAGCATCCAGCTGGAGCACTTGGTCACCAAGTATCCAGTGCCAAGTATCACATGCATGGAGCAGTGATTAAGATTAGATCCACAATTCCTTCCAATTCTGCTTTGGTCAATAGCTCACACGAGTCAGCTTCCTAAATTCCTGCTTCATTCATACTGCTCCCACTTTCCCAAGATGTGTGTGAATGTGAATGTGTGTGTTTGAACTGAACCAAGGAAGAAATATTTTTTTATTGTGAGATGATATCCCCCTCTGACCCCAGTCAGACTCCATCAAGTCTTAAAATTCATTTCAGCACAGTCTTTGTCATTAGGCAGATCTGAATTCAAGTTGGGGCCTTACTACTTTACTGTGTGACCTTGAGCAGACACCCGATCTCTGTGTACGTCAGTTTCTTTATCTATAAAGTAAGGATAATTATGCTGCCTTTTCCCTAGGGCTATTGTAAGGATGAGATAACGCATATTTATATATTTATCTTAGAACATAGCATGGAGCAAGTGCGTAATGAGCATTAACCATTGTTTCTTACCTTGTTATCTATAGCATTATTTCCAAGTATGACAGATTTGGTTCACATCTTGACATAATCCCAAAGTCTTTAGAGCTGTTTTTTTCTACACAGTTCTCAATGAACACAAGAAAGTCCAAGAATATGACCAAACAGACTTGAATTGTCCTCAGCAGTCAAGAGCATTTGATTCCAAGCGTGGTCCAAGGAGTGACGCCTCCCCCACTGTGGGGACCAGCCCAAGTGGAACCAGCTCAGAAACCTTCTGGGACTCAGTGCTTCATGACTTTTCTTATTGTCAGAAGCCCTTAGTAGAATTTCCCAGCTCTTGCTGCTGCTGCTAAGTCGCTTCAGTCGTGTCCAAATCTGCGCGACCCCATAGACAGCAGCCCACCAGGCTCCTCCTTCCATGGGATTTTCCAGGCAAGAGTACTGGAGTGGGTTGCCATTGCCTTCTCCAGAATTTCCCAGCAAGAGTCATCAATCATGCCAGCCACTGATACTACAAACTATGTGACTGATGCTACTTGCCAGGCATCTAATACAAATATGGTTCTTGATTCTATACTTGGTTCCAACCCACTGGGGGAGAAGGAGAAACAGAGTCCTAACTTTCTATGGATCAGTAACTGGTAGAGGCAGACCATGAGTTAGCTTCAGACCTCAATTAACTCAGAAGCTCAGTCCTTCCTTGCTTCCATGTGGCCGATGCTTACACTAAATGGCAGAAAATGCTGACCTGGCGGGGGAGTGTTTGATGAGACTGAGCAGGAGACATATTTCCCATGACTTCTCACATAATCACCATCAGTTAACTCAAGGTTTCTTCCACCGAATGTTCACAAACACCCTACAACACAGGTATTAGCATTCCCATTCCCACTTTAATTTTAAGTGAAGAAACTAAAGTTCAGTGAGGGGAAGTGGCTTAAGACATACAGCTAGTGAGAGACTCGAAGAGACTCAAATGTCGCTATATTGTACTTCCTGCTATTGGTTGTTACAATTGTCCCATGATTCCATTTTAACAAATGGGAAAGCTGAGGCTAGAGGGTGTTAGATAGTTTACTCAAGGACCCACAAAAAAGTGATAGAAAAGGGTTTTGAATCTAGGTCTGCTACTCCACTGTATAATCTACATCCTTGCTACCCAAACTGTGATCTGTGACTCAGCAGCATCAGCAACCTTCTGAAAATGTAGCCTCTTAGGACTCACTTAGATTTACTGAATCAGAATCTGCAGGGAATTATGGGAACCCTGAGGTTTGAGAAGCAAAGGTCTGCATAGCCCATCTTTGCTGTGGAAAGACACTCTTGCAGAGGCACTGTGGCAGCTACTCTCCAAAGAGGTGCCCAAGAATCCATCCCCTCCCTTAATGCATATACCACTCCTTCTATTCAGGGGTGAAACTTATTTCCCTTGAAACTGTGTGGTTCTTATGACTGGCTTTAACCACTAAAATGCGCTAGAGATGATGTCCTGGGATTTCCAAGCAGCTTCTACTACTACTTCTTGCCTCTTGGAACCCAGCAGCCCTGCTCAAGCTACACAGAGAAGACACATGAGGTTCTGGTTGATAGCCTCATCTGAGCATCTAGAAGACCCCAACTGCCCGTCAAATAAGTAAACCAGCTTGGATGTCACATCCCCATTGAGACAAGTGTATCCCCAGCCAGCACCACATTGAGCAGAAGAGTCACCCAGCTGAACCCTGTCAACCCACAGAATCAGGAAAGATAGTAAAATGGATGTTGATCTAAGTCACTCAGGTAGTTAGCTATGCAGCAGTACATAACTGAAAGAGAACTCAGTAGCCAGAAGTAGGGTGCTGCTGAAACATAAATCTAAAATGCGTGGCAATGACCTTGGAACCAGGTGGCAGGTGGAGGCCTGAAGCACCTTTAGGAGACTGTTAATGAAGCCTAGAAGGGCGAGTTTGGAGGCTATTGGAGGCAGGAGAAAATGAGACTTAAATAATGAACTGTCAGAACAATTAGCAAAATGTCACCTGCAGTAACATGGAAACAGAAATAGTACCTAATGAACCTGTCAATCTGGTTAAGGAAATTTCCAGGCAAAATGGTGAGAGTGCCAACTGACTTTTATTAGTTCAGAGCTAATTATCTTTATTAATTAAAACTCAATAAAATTAAAAATCCAGTCCATCAGCGCACTTGGTGCATTTCAAGGGCTTGTAAGCCATATGTAGCTACCCCATTGGAGAGTGAAGAATATTATAGAGCATTTTCATCATCGGAAAAACTTCCTTTGAACTGCCCTCATCAAGTATTGGTAGGAGCTTTCAGGAAGTAGAAGATTTACCCAAAGGGTTAACCAAGAGACGGCCTCTCAAAGTGTGGTCCCCGGACTGGCAATATAAGCAACCCCCGAGACCTGAGAGCTTGTTAGAAATGAAACTTCTCAGGCTGCACCCCAGAACTACTGAATCAGACTCTAGGGGTGGGAGTCGGGGTGCAGGGGTGGGCAGAAACCTGTGTTTTAACTGGCCCTGGAGGGGACTCATGCCCATTAAACTTTAATTAGCACTAAAAAGAGTTTAATAAAGAGACTTGTACTATAGAGTTGAGGGCAGTTAAGGTTAAGAGAAGGAGCAAAGGACTGCAAAACAGCAGGAACTAGCAGAGGGGAACTGAACAGTATAAATGGGACCCAAGTGCCCTGGGGCCCTGGAAGAGAGCCTATCTGACAGACCCTCAGGCACTGGGGACACAGCTTTTCCAGAGTTGGGGCAAGGGTTAGGGGGAAGGCAGAAGATACTGTCACCCCTTTCTCCTCTGCCCTCTATATTTTAACTGAAGTCCCTGTTGGCCCCAACTAACCCAAAGCTAGAGGACAAAGGAGCCTCCTCTGAACAGAGCAGGGCAGAGGCAGTGGGCGAATGGATCAGGACAAATGAAATTGAACCAGCACATATAGTTTTAATACATTAGTTATATTTCAAAAAATACACATTTGAACTATGAACGCATAGCTATTAACACTAAATGCCCTTGAAAACAATCTTATTTACAATATCTTGGGGAAAATTTTGCTGTTAGCAATGAAGTCTCTCCGTATAGTTTTAAGGAGGGAAATAACTGTTGCTAACACTTCCTTCCATTTATTTTTCCCTCCTGTCCCCTATTTTGTCTCCTTCTCTCTCAATCTCTCTCTTCCTTCTCCCTTTCCCCATCCATCTTTATATTATGTAACAATATTATAGTAAATAAAGTGTCTTGTATGGTCTTTCTCATTTAAAGTTACATTTTAAGAATTTCCTTGTGCCGTTAAGGATTCTCTGAAAACATGATATTTTGTGGCTGTGCAGATGGTTTAAAGATGATTGTTATTGTAAAACTGTCTCAAATCCTTTTGGGAAGTAGGTGGTGTATAACGCATAAATTTTAGATGAAAAGCAAGTTGTTCTTAATTTTACCCTGACCTCTAAGTGCAGAAGCTCTTTGTGGATCTACTTCTCCAAAACCACAGAGACCGAAGGGATAATGACAACAACTTTCAAATTTTATACCATGTGCAAAAAAGTAAATTATATATATATATATATATATATATATATGCTTTGCCACCTCGTGGCTCATGTATACACACACACACACACACACATATATTTATGAGCCACGAGGTGGAAAAGTAAAAGTGTTGAATTGGGGGGTTCATGCCAGGATCTGTTCAGTTTCTACCTTCGCAGCCTTGGAGAAATCTCATCTTGGAATCAGAGTGCTTGGACAAGCCATGATGTCACTCTCTCTGTCACTCATCTTTCCATTCCCTGAAGTCACCTCCTAAAGACTCCTCCCTGTATCCCCTCCAACTCTTTGCCTAAGTTCTAATTCTCCTCTTTCTCATCCCTGTCCCACCCACTGGAATTCCCTCTACATCTCACAGGCTGTGGCAATACTATCTTTCCTGTTTTCACAGCATTTAATGGCTTATAATGCATTCTACTGCATGCAATCTCCTTAATTCCACAATAGTTCCTGGAGGTAGGCACTAATGTCTTCATTTAGTCATTTGCTTAAGCCATACAATGCACTGAACACCCACCCTGGTGGGGACTCGGGGAGAGTGATGAACAGGGGCAGAGATTGTTCCTACTGTCATCCATCTCAAAATCCAGCAGGGGAGACAGACAGGAGACACAAAATAGGATAAATATATCCTAAAATTACAATTATCCTAAGTGCTATGAAGGGGAAACAGGTATCACTTCTTGAGTATCTCCACATCTTAGAAGAGTTAGTCTTGCTTTATCTTGACATCAGTCCCCCTGATGTGATGTGATGTATTTATACATGTGTCCATGGGGTCGCTAAGAGTTGGACACGACTGAGCGACTTCATTTTCATTTTTCACTTTCATGCATTGGAGAAGGAAATGGCAACCCACTCCAGTGTTCTTGCCTGGAGAATCCCAGGGACGGGGGAGCCTGGTGGGCTGCCGTCTATGGGGTCGCACAGAGTTGGACACGACTGAAGCGACTTAGCAGCAGCAGCAGCAGCATGGATATATAGACATGTATGGTTGTCCCTCAGTGTCCCTGAGGGATTGGTTCCAGGACCCCTGTGGATACCAAAAATCTACAGATATTGAAGTCCTTTAGTCAGCCCTCCATACCCAGATTCTGAATAAGCAGCCACAGAGGGCCAACTGTATACATACACAAATATACAATTTATATGTAGTATAAATATTATATATAGTATATAATATATATGTCATATAAAATAGTTATTATTTCTATACAGATGAGAGTGCAAAAGCTATGCCCCAGCATAACGGAGTGATTTGTCCAAGGTCTTGCAGCTTGTGTATGAATGCATTTGGGATTAGAGCTCAGGTTTCTGACTCCAGAGTTGGTGCTGCTTCCAGCCCTGGCACCTCCAGCCCCTGCGCTCACGTCCAGAAGAGGAGAAAATCCTTCTCAGGATTAATGGGAGAAGAGCTGCCTTGTTCTGTCACAAGGCACTGCAGTACACACGTTGTCCCTGCGTTACAAGCATTAATTCGTTAATTGAAACAAACTCGACCCCAGAGCACCTGGCGGTCTGGTCGGCATTATTGCAGCCATCACTCAACACTCCGTACAGAGCTTGCCTCCTCCCAGATCCCCGCCTGAACGCCGGGCAGGAGGAGGAAGCTCCAGCTTCCCGTTCTGTGAAAACCTCTGCTGTTATCCGTGCCGAGTCGGGTCCACCTTCAGCTCCGTTATTCACCGTCCGCGCTTTGGGCTGAGCATGGCCTCTCTCCCTCAGATCGATCTGATTGGAACTGCCAGCAGAGTTGATCACCCAAGACTCCATGGAGCCTCCATCAGAGGCTGTGCTATCCTAAGGGTGGAATTCAGAACCTGACTGCTAGGCTGGGAGCCAGGGAGGAAGGGGCTAGTGTCTTGAGAGTCCGCTGTGAATCAGGAAGTAAGGAGTGTTAAGCCCAATGAGTCAAAGTGGTAGACTTTGATTTTCACACAGTCCTCCAGACACTTAGACATTGGATGGCATATTTTATGATTTTATCTTATAATACATATGCATACTGTATTTTCATATATATACATATATACTTTAGTTTTCTACACACACATATATACAGATATATCCATATACATTTTTCTATGGTGATTATGGCATTAAGGTAATATGCAATCAATGAGCATAAAAGGCACGATGAACTGGCAAGAGGATTTAGAATTTGAAGGCTAGTCACAGAATCCTGGTTCTGCTTCGTACCTCTATATTTAAGATGTGCAAGTCTTTTGGACATCTGTTTTCCCTTCTACAAAGTGGGAATTTTATAAGCAATATAATACAAAAATACAATATAATATTACAATACAATATAATACAGCAACGCAAGCTGTTGCTCTTTGGGTATGTATCATTAGATACCCAATTTGATATGTATCATTTGATACTTCCCAGGTGGCTCAGTGGTAAAGAATCCACCTGTCCTTGCAGGAGATGCAAGTTCAATCCCTGGGTCAGGAAGATCCTGGAGGAAGAACTGGCAACCCACTCCACTATTCTTGCCTGGAGAATCTCACAGTCTATAGGGTCACAGAGAGTTGGACACAACTGAGCAGGCTCACAAGAATTAGATGCAAAGTAACTGGATCCGTACTCTTATCTCTACTCTCCTGCATATGGTCATCATACAATGTACCTTTACACACACTGAACAAAAGCCAGTTGGGAAGAAGAGAGCTGGGTAGAAGTGAGTCACAGAACACTGCGTGGAAGGGAATAGTGAGCCTACCTTCCACACTGGGTGCAGGAAGGCTGGCTTTGACTTAGCCTGTTGGCTGTCTATATGGAGGCACAGGGAAAAAGAAAATGAAAAAAAGAATAGGGAATGTATCTGCTTCCCTATTCAGAGAGGCTAGCATATAATTCAGCCTACCCTGAGAAGTAACACCCTTCATCTACCTTCCAGAGGGAGCCGAAGAAAATGCAAAGGAAGAGCTGCTAGCATCAGACATACTGACTCTGTCACATATAGTGGGAGAAAATGGTTTTCCTTTCAGCGTTGTGATCTGCAGCAAAGCTTGGCACAGAGAATGTTATACTGGTGATTTCTCCCCCTGTGGGCCTGGATGACAGGCAGATAATAGGATACAGGACAAGAATTCTCTTTTCCTTTGAAGAAGAGTCTAGAAATGTGAGCAGAGAGGAAGAAACACACCTCTGAAATGTTGTCTAATTTTGAAAGGCTTCTCTACTCTTGGGTTAAAGAGCTTAGTCAATGGTCAACTGGAGTAGAGTTTTCCTCCTTGGGGGAGGACTGAATAACATAAGTAATCAGTTCTGCTTGTACTTTCCAGAGAATTCCCTCCTAACAGAACTGGGGGTGTTTTCCTGGAACCTGAGGGATATATGATTCAACTCTAGCCCACCAGAATTCTTTGACATAAATTCTGACAACTCATTCATTAAGTGAAGCCTCCTTGCACCACAGAGGATAAAGATTAATTCTCTTTTTCAATGACCATCTCAAATTATACCCAGTGATGTTTCTAGCATAGCTTCCTGGTGATCATGCCTTGTTCCTTTCTCCTTCTAAGTTAGAGCTCAAAGAAGTTAAAGTGTGTAGCTCTCCCCCTTCCCAATTTTAACTCTGATTTGTCTTAGTCTGAGTAGCTTCATTCAACTGTGTTAATAGTGATAATGACAGTGGTAGTAGTAGTCATAGGAATAGTGATCATTGCTACCACGTCCTGATCACTTACTATGAGTCGAGAACTCTTCTAAGCACTTTCAATATTAATTTGACATTCACAACCACCCTTTGAGGGTTACGTGATTTAGCCAGGGTCACATGGCAGGCATTTCCTGAATCCTGATCATTAAATTATATATCTCTGTATCTTTGGGGGTCAATTAAAGTCTTATCTGGGGAAGGTGGAGACAGAAAATAGGGGGAAAATGAAGACAAATTCCATTGCTTATGCTTCATTTGGATGCTGGACACTTTATACCAGTTGTGTGGAATTTAAGAACCATGAATTTAAGTTCAGTTGGGAAAAACCTTCCATGTAGAGGTTGTGAACCTCTGCTTTCCTTATTCTGGGGGAGAATCCACCCCTGTGTTGTAGCCTACCTCCTCTTTCAGAGCAGGGGACTTAACGAATTCACACTGGTTTTCTTGTCATATTCAGATGGTTTCTGAGGTGGTCCAGCTTTTGCTTGAGGATTTCTTCCTCCCTTAAGAATTATTCCTAAATATGTAAAGCCTGTGATAGCCAGTTCCCTTTGGGCCTATTGAGGACAAATCCCTCCCCCCACCACTGCCTCTCAGTCATAGGTACCTCTTATTGAACAACTCTCTAAACAATACTTGATAGCTCATGCTCTCCAAGGGCCCCATTGCCTGCACTAGTCTCTATTTTTCTTATCTTCAGCTATACCTCAAAGATTTAGCTAGATTCAAGGAAAGTTAATTGCTGAGGGGGAAATTTCAAAAATTAGCATTCAGGGAATTGGCTGTTGTGGAATTGGTGTCTGGTGTACCAATTTGTCTGTGTGTTGGTCTGAGCTATATCTTATGGTTCGTTAACCCTTGGTCTTTCTTTCATGAAAAGAAGGAAAGAAGTAGAGAATGAAAGAAATGAGGGAGAGAGCAAAGGCGGGATGAGGTAGAAAGGAAGGATGGAAAGACCCCGATCCTGAAGTAAAACTAATTAACTGACATTGACTAACTCCCTAGCTGCAATTTAAAAATTAAAGAGTGTAATATGAACACATCTCACTCCCCAAACACATCAAAAAGCTCAGCTTTGAGCTCAGGATGACCTCCTCTCAGCTCATTCTTTCTGCTTTGCTTTGCCATCCTCCATATCCAACTGCAAGTCCAAAATCTTTTAAAAGTGATGCCTGAGTTTCTTTCTTTTTTTTTTGTAGACTAAAATAATTTATTTACTTATTTTATTATTTTTTAAAATTTATTTATTTTCATTGAAGGCTAATTACTTTACAGTATCATATTGGTTTTGCCATACATTGACATGAATCTGCCCCGGGTGTACTTGTGTTCTCCATCTTGAACCCCCCTCCCACCTCCCTCCTCCCCATATCCTCCCTCTGGGTCATCCCCGTGCACCAGCCCCGAGCATCCTGTATCATGCATCGAACCTGGACTGGCGATTCGCTTCACATATGATAATATACATGTTTCAGTGTCATTCTCCCAAATCATCCAACCCTCACCTTCTCCCACAGAGTCCAAAGACTGTTCTATACCTCTGTGTCTCTTTTGCTGTCTCGCATACAGGGTTATCGTTATCATCTTTCTAAATTCCATATATATGCGTTAGTATACTGTATTGGTGTTTTTCTTTCTAGATGCCTGAGTTTCTGAGGAAAATTGGTGCCTGACACATTCCTTAGATCCTTGAATTTTTCCCTTCACCATAACCCAAGACACTTACTGCTTTGCAAAGAGCTGGACATTGTAAAGGCTCAGTGATCTTGTTGTTGTTGATGATGATGATGAAGACCATGCCGATGACATGAAATTCTATTAAACAACTATTTATTTAACTCCAGTCATGTGCTGGGCTGTATACTCAGCTCAGTGGATGCAAAACTGAATAATACTAACTACAATTAATTTTTATGGAGTACTTAGTACATGCCAACTGCTGCTCCACATGCTCTCTGTAACTTAACTCACTCATCGTCACAAGCACCCTGTGAGGAGTCCCTATGAGTGTCACCCCATGTGGTCATGTGACTAGCAGGTGGAAGAATGGCTTTCCCCATGGGTCCCTGTCACCCCTTCTCAGCTCCACCAAAGCCTGTGGTCTAGCCCAGGGTAGCAGTAAGAGGGAGCAGGGCTGAGTAGAAAGGGGTGTGGGGATCCGCAGTAAAGGGGGACTGTTCGCGTCTTCTCTAAATCACTTGTGTCTGAGAAAGTTCTTGAGACATCACTAAAGTGGATTGTGCCTCCCCAGGTTCCACTTACTCAGCCTCCATCAATAATTTACCATCCAAACAGCCGAGCTGGGAAGGGGGTGGCTTGTTGCTGCTGCTGCACCATCTGTGTTTCTCCATTAGTCTTAATGTGTCTTCCTGGGAAACTCGAAAAGGACATGTCCTCCCATCCACTCTCTGAGCAGGGCTGAAAGCTGGACACTGGAAACCTCATCTGATGGTCACTGGGGACACTGACAGTCCCACTCACATGTCAAAGCCATGGCTCACTCTGCACCTTGACCCGCCTGGTTGCCATGATGCTGTCTCTGCTTCCTTGTTTCTTCCTCATCCTTCAGTATAGAATGCCAAATGTCCCGTACCCTACCTCTTTAAATAACCCTAGGTGCAATCCCCTTGCAGGCACTTTGGCCCAAGGATTCCTACAGATCACTGCTTTCTCATCCTTTCTTATTAATCCTAATCCCTTGTTCTTTATCTAGCCCTGTTTACAGCCTTGACCTGATATGACTCCGTTCATGTATCTCCATCAGGTGAGAAGACGCATTCATTCTCCTTCCTTCACCCTCTAGGCCCCTCCCCAAATGTCAGGAGGAAGACTTCACACTCCTGCAGTTTTCTCTCTCTCCCTTTCTTTCTCCCCCTTGGTTAAGGGCAGCTCCCTCCTTATAGATGTTTAAACCAAACACCTCAGTGCTCTCCTCTTAACTCACATTCAATCTGTCAGCAAGTCCTATTGGCGTTCCCTTCAAATACATCCAGAATCTGACTGCTTCTCATCTTCCCTGTCATCATCTCCTGGTTCAAGCCGTTATGAATCCCTGGACTGTTACAACAGCTTTCTAAATGTTCTCTCTGCTCCCATCCTCACTTCTTAAAGGCAGAGTGAGATTTTAAACACATGGCACATTCCATCACTCTTCTGCTTACTGCCCCTGGAGCTCCTCACCTATGTAAAGGGCAATCCCAGGTCTCCATCTTTATTTACAAGGCTGTGCATCCTGAAACCTTCAAACCAAGGCTTCCACCACATCCTCTCACTCCTCCAAGGTCAATGCCTTCTTGGAAGGGCCTTGAATTTAGTAGGAACTTTCCTACCATATAGCCTGGATGCTGTCACGGCTTCCTGGGATAACCTCTGACCTGCTCACAAGAATTCTTTATGTCTCTGCTCAAGATTAGCTTATCCCAGAGCCTCCATCAGTTTCTACCCTCTTCCATGATCTATTTCTCTGTATGACCTTCATAACCTTCTGACATATATATTTTGCTATTGTTCAGTCACTCATTCATGTCTGACTCTTTGCAACCCCATGGACTGCAGCACGCCAGGCTTCCCTGTCCTTCACAATCTCCTGGAGCTTGCTCAAACTCATGTCCATTGAGTAAGTGATATTTGTCACTGTTTCTTTCCACCAGGAAAGCTCCATAAGAGTAGGGATTTTGTTTCTGTCTCTGCTTTATCCCAGGACCAAGAACAGTACTTCACACATGGTGGATCCTCAGTAAAGATGTAATAAGCACTTTGATTTTAGAGGTAGGATGGCAAGGGGTTTAGGAGGTGAAGCTCTGCAGCAAATATCCTAGAGTTTTAATCACAGCTCTGCTGGTTAATAGTTAATGATCTTGGACAAGTTATTTAACCTTTTTGTACTTCAATTTCTTCATTGTAGAAAGGGTATGATAAAACTCCAGAGAGTTTTTGGCAGGATTAAATGAATTACTATTTGTGGAACATTTAGACCAGTACATTCTTACTGGGTTTGATCAGTGATTGTAGCTGTTGTTCAGTTGTGTCCAACTCTTTGTGACCTCATGAACTGCCTCACGCCAGGCTTCCCTGTTTTTTACTATCCCTTGGAGTTTGTTCAGACTCATGTCTGTTGAGTTGGTGATGCCATCCAACCATCTCATCCTCTGTTGTCCCCTTCTGCTCCTGCCCTCAATCTTTCCCAGCATCAGGGTCTTTTCCAGTAAGTCAGCTCTTTACATCAGGTGGCCAAAGTATTGGAGCTTCAGCTTCAGCATCAGTCCTTCCAATGAATATTCAGGGTTTATTTCCCTTTAAGATTGATTGGTTGGATCTCCTCGCTGTCCAAGGGACTCTCAAGAGTCTTCTCCAGCACCACAGTTTGAAAGCATCAATTCTTCCATGCTCAGCCTTCTTTATGGTCCAACTCTAAATGTTTACTTTTATTGTTTTTGAATTCTAGTCTCACCATGGGTGATTGAGTTGGGTAACCTCTTTGGGTAGCAGTTTCCTTCCTTCCTTATTTCAGACCCAAGTACTTGAAATGGTTAAATGCTTCTTGTGTGATCTGCCCCTGCTTCACCTCACACTGCTCTCTCCTTCAAGTATAATGTTCCAGTTACATCAGACTTTCAGTTTCTAGGCTGCATCTTTCACATCAGGAACTCTGCACACATAGATTTTCATGCCCCTGGCCCTTACTAATCACTGAGATTTCTTCAAGGAGACTTTCCTGGTTCCTAAACTATGTTGAGTCTCTCTGCTAAAGCCCCCCTCTATGGTCTGAGTAATTGCCATGATGAATCCTAAATCCCCAATGAGATGGTGTTAGGAGGTAGTGCATTTGGGAGGTGATTAGGTCATGAGGTTGGAGCACTCTTAAATGAGATTACTGCCCTTATAAAAGAGACTTCTTGACTCTAAATGCAGGTCAACAAGCAACAGTTAGAACTGGACATGGAACAACAGACTGGTTCCAAATTGGGAAAGGAGTACATCAAGGCTGTATATTGTCACCCTGCTTATTCAACTTATATGCAGAATACATCATGAGAAATGCTGGACTGGATGAAGCACAAGCTGGAATCAAGATTGCCAGGAGAAATATCAATAACCTCAGATATGCAGATGACATTACCCTTATGGCAGAAAGTGAAGAGGAACTAAAAAGTCTCTTGATGAAAGTGAAAGAGGAGAGTGAAAAAGTTGGATGAAAACTCAACATTTAGAAAACTAAGATCATGGCATCTGGTCCCATCACTTCATGGCAAATAGGTGGGAAAACAGTGGAAACAGTGACAGACTTTATTTTGGGGGGCTCCAGAGTCACTGCAGAAGGTGACTACAGCCATGAATTTTAAAGACACTTGCTCCTTGGAAGAAAAGTTATGACCAACCTAGATGGCATATTAAAAAGCAGAGACATTACTTTGCCAACAAAGGTCCATCTCAT
The DNA here is from genome assembly GCF_049115385.1 of Moschus berezovskii. Lineage (NCBI taxonomy): Eukaryota > Metazoa > Chordata > Mammalia > Artiodactyla > Moschidae > Moschus > Moschus berezovskii. Next base: position 24,488,968 of record NC_142486.1, on the reverse strand, counting down.
CAAGGCTATGGTTTTTCCAGTAGTCACGTATGGACGTGAGAGTTGGACTGAAAAGAATGCTGAGTGCCAAAATACTAATGCTTTTGAACTGTGGTGTTGGAGAAGACTCTTGAGAGTTCCTTGGACAGCAAGGAGATCTAACCAGTCCATCCTAAAGGAAATCAGTCCTGAATATTCATTGAAAGGTATTAGTCTGGGTCCTGTTCAGCTTCAGCTGAAGCTCCAATACTTTGGCCACCTGATGCAAAGAACTGACTCACTGGAAAAGACACTGACGCTGGGAAAGATTGAAGGCAGGAGGAGAAGGGGACAACAGAGGATGAGATGGTTGGATGGCATCACTGACTCAATGGACACAAATTTGAGTACACTCCGGGAGTTGGTGATGGACAGGGAGGCCTGGCGAGCTGCAGTCCATGGGGCTGCAAAAAATCGGACATGACTGAGCAACTGAACTGAGCTGAACTGAACTGAAAAGACTCCACAGAGCTCCCTGGTTTCTTCCAGTGTGTGTGTGTGAATATGACTTAGAAGATAGCCCTCCCTCAACCTTGGTGGCACCCTGGTCTTGGTGCCACCAAGTCTCTAGAACTATGAGACATAAATTTCTATTGATAAGTCACCCATCTGTGGCCCCAAAAGGATTAAGACACCCTCCGTGAGTTTGGACATCTCCCTCTTAGAACTTATGCTGGACAGTACTTATTAATATATTGTGGACTTAGTTGTTGAGGATTTCTGAGTTCTCAGCTGGGCTACAAGTCTCATAAGGACAGTGACCTTCTTGGGGTTCAGTTCAGTTCAGTTCAGTTCAGTCGCTCAGTCGTGTCTGACTCTTTGCGACCCCATGAATCACAGCACGCCAGGCCTCCCTGTCCATCACCAACCCCCGGAGTTCACTCAAACTCATGTCCACAGAGTCGGTGATGTCATCCAGCCTTCTCCTTCTCGGTCGTCCCCTTCTCCTCCTGCAGCAGCATCAGACTCTTCTAGTGAGTCAACTCGTCGCATGAGGTGGCCAAAGTATTGCAGTTTCAGCTTTAGCATCAGTCCTTCCAATGAACACCCAGGACTGATCTCCTTTAGGATGGACTGGTTGGATCTCCTTGCAGTCCAAGGGACTCTCAAGAGTCTTCTCCAACACCACAGTTCAAAAGCATTAATTCTTCGGTGATCAGCTTTCTTCACAGTCCAACTCTCACATCCATACATGACCACGGGAAAAACCATAGCCTTGACTAGACGGACCTTGGTTGGCAAAGTAATGTCTCTGCTTTTTAATATACTATCAAGGTTGGTCATAACTTTCCTTCCAAGGAGAAGACGTCTTTTAATATCATGGCTGCAATCAGCATCCGCAGTAATTTTGGAGCCCTCTCTGGGTTACCCACCACCATATTATCTCTTATGGCTGGCACAGCGCTTGCCATTGAGCAGACACTGAATAAACATGTAGTGCATGAATGTTGAAGGCATGTAAGTTTAAGCTAAATTATTTAAAATTCTCCTTCATAGCTAAAATGCACTGTTTAGGAACACCTGGGAAAGAATTCAAACCATCTTCTCACTTAGATGGTGCCAGATTGTTGAGAGGAGTGAAAACAAGCCACTGGCATCACTGGTTTTTGAACAGTTTTGCTTTCCACTTGAGAATTCTGCATCATTCCTGGGGATAGGTGATTTTCCTTAAGTGGGTCACATTTGAAACCATCCAGTACTGCTTGAAGCCCACTGCCACCTCTTCTTTCAGTCTGGCCCTAACAATCATCTCTCTAGGCTCAGGCAGCAGTTAATTTAAGGTAGCAATTAAATGAAACCAAATTGCTCTTTGAATATCATAAATCATTTAACAGAATAGCTTTTGTCTGCCAAAATTAATCCTCAAAGCTGGAAAAATACACCAAGTGCATATATGTGTGTGTGTGCATTTTTTCCCTTCTGAAAATAAATAGGAAGATTTTATTTTAACCTTTTGCTTTTCAATGAAAACTTTCCAGCTTACTTAATATGGAACTCCCATGCACCCCAGCCCCAACAACTATAAGCAGGTTGCCCCGCTTGTTTCATCTAAATCCCCAAATTCCTTTTATATTTTCCTGGCCGAAATTTTCCAAAGTAAATCCTAGATGTGATATCATTCTATTGCAACCATCAAAGACAGAGACCTTTCTTTCTCTACTGGGACACAAAGCTCTTAGTACACCCAGGAGACCAACAACACTTCTCCAGTAGCTTTTGGTACCTAATCCATACTAATTCTGGTTTAGTGGGAAGTTATGAAAGCCCAGTGTGGATTTATGTGGTGGTTACACTCTGGAGAGAGGAGCAGCCTCTTCCAATCACCCCTAGGAATGGAGATGATTTGGCAAGGATGCCTGTGGCCCAGCATGGGAAGAAGGTGAGATGCCGGCTTCATGAGCCAGATGTGCAAGATCAACAGTCAATTATTCCAGCAGCAGATGCTATTGTCAGAGCACTCAAGGTGCCGTTTCTGACAATCTGTTTAGGTCTGTCTGTCTGCCTGATTCTCTAATTCATCCATCTGTCACTCTACTGGTCTACCCATCATACTGATCTATCCAGGCAGCCACCCATCTAGCTAGTGTTCACCCTCTCTTAAATCTATTTAAGTGATTGCACTAAGCTGTCCATTGGTGCATGTAATTCATTCCATTGCCAATAGTAACTCAAATCGTTTGGTTTTTGCTCTACCTGCTCATGCAGAATCTCAACCTCCTGAAATTCTCCCTCTCTTCAAACATACTCTGCAATGTATTTCCTTAATTTATTGCCTCTTATCCTTTCTTGAATGAGAGCAGGAATTGTGATCTGTTTTGTTCACTGTTGTATCCCAGAGCTTTACCCAAGGACTGGAATAGTGAAGGTACTCAATTCATATTTGATGAATGAATGAAAAATTCATTAATATTCCCATTTTACAGATGAGTTACTGAACTCAAGGAGGTTAAAGAATTTGCTCAAAGTCACACATCCAAAAAAGGGAAAAGCTGAGCTTTGAAAACAGGTTTGTCCATGGCTTTCATCCTTTTAGCAGATTGTCATACAGTCTCCAGTAAATTACATATTCCATAGCAGAAGATATACTTTGGCTGCATTCTGTCATCTTTTCTGGAAGTTAATGTTATTGTCAAACCTAAAATCCTGGTTTTTATTCTATCCCATAGAGGGCATGATTTTAAAAACTTGGATTATTGATAGATAGCCCCACTTTTTTCCTTTTGATTTGTGCATTTGTATATCTTGGTTAGGGGGCTTCCCTGGTGGCTCAGACAGTAAAGAATCTAACCTCAAGGCAGGATTGGGTTCGATCCCTGGGTCAGGAATATCCCCTGGAGAAGGGAATGGCAACCTACTCCAGTATTCTTGCCTGAAGAATTCCATGGATCCTGGTGGGCTGCTGTCCATGGGGGTCACAAAGAGTTGGACATGACTGAGGACTAATACACACATGTCTTGGTTAGATGTAGGAAAGTTGACTTGAGTGTGACATAAACCTAGAAAAATGCAACAAAAATAATCTGGAAATTTCTTTTACAAACAAAAAAATTTAGGGATATATATTTTTGGAATGGAGTGATCTATTTGCCAAAATTCCTGATCATTTGCTTATTTTAGCAGATATTTCTTGAGCACTTGGTATATTTCTAGCAGTCTACTTGCTATTGGAAATGTACCCATGAAGGACATAAAGGCTCACCTCTGGTTGTGAGATCATCTTCAGGAAAATATTGGGCCACCTTGAAAATGTATGTACCTGAACTATTAAAATATTTTGCATACTTTATATTTAAACCAATTATATAACTAATTTTAATGTATTTAATTAAATTAATCATTTAATTATTTAATGATTTGTGCTTATCTATTAAAATTTTCTGATTTTTCAAAAGAAACAGTCATCTTACTTTATAGTAACTGTATAGAATGTTGAAGGAAGTGTGAAATGATCCAATTTTACTTTCTGAGCTATATATAATTACAATTTTGTTGGTAAAAAATAAACATTGGCAACTTCATATAGTTCAGTTTAATAGGTTTATCTAACTATAAGCTAAAATGCTGGACTGTCCTGTTTAATCCTGGGAATCATATACTGGAAATAATATCATAGTCTAGTACTGAAGCTATTAGTGAAGCATGTCCTTAAAACTTGATCATTGTGGTAGGGTTGCCTTTTGGAGGCCATTGTGAGAGAGACTGGTAACCTCATAAAGGGTTAGAGAAGTGAGGTGAAAAATCACTTTAAAAAGACTGAATGGGTATTAGGCCTGTAGAATGTTAATGTAACCTGACTGAATGTGTTAACAGAGTCAAATAAAGAAAATGTCAGTCAAAAAGAGACAGCAAGTGATTGCTCAGCCATGGAGACAAAAGAAGGAAGAGAAACCACTGTCACACTCAGCCCAGAACTGTCCAGCTAGAAGGAAATATTAACAAACGGAAATTTTCTTTTTTTTTTGTGGTACAATTTACATATGCTAAAATGTTCGGTGTTCAATTAAATGAATTTTGACAGTTATAAATAACCACCCAAAACAAGATATAATACATTTCCTTCATTCAGCTTTGGTGCCTTTAGCAAACCACAGTATTGATTTATATTTTAATGATATTTCTTATTTTTACTTTATTTATTTTGTTTTTTATTTTTGGCAAGTAATACAGATTTTCCACCACTTATTTTATGTCTGTAAAATAATCACAGACATATAAAGCTTTATTTTAAAAGTAAATGTATTCAGATAATATAAAAGAGAGTTGACCTTTAAAAAGTTGTATAAATGTATCAGTTTGATTAAGGACTAACTTTCTGGTATTAAACAAGGTGTTAGAACAGGAGTTGGTTCTTTTTCCTCCGAATGAATGGGGCTTTGCATGGGGAATGCAGATATGCAAGGTGTAGATTTAATAGATGTGAACTTCAATAGTACTGCTGCTGCTGCTAAGTCACTTCAGTCGTGTCTGACTCTGTGCAACCCCATAGACGGAAGCCCACCAGGCTCCCCCGTCCCTGGGATTCTCCCGGCAAGAACACTGGAGTGGGTTGCCATTTCCTTCTCCAATGTGTGAAAGTGAAAAGTGGAAGTGAACTCGCTCAGTTGTGTCCGACCCTTAGCGACCCACGGCAATAGTACTACAACTTCCCTAAACCCAGTGAGCAAGAAAGTGTGGGAGTCCTTAGTCAAAGAGGGGAGTAAAGAGCTACAATTTTTTAATCTTCAGATTGATGACTCTAACAGTTTGTGAGTTCCTTAGTCCTTAGGAAGCTTTTGTTTTATCTATATGCTGTCAGTTAAAATAAGAATTTCTATCAGGGGCTGTCAGCAAAGCAATAGCAGTGGAATGGACTGGGTGGGAATACCATTGTTTCTGGCTGCTCTGGAGTGCTGGCCATCTGAGAATTGTGGTTGTTCAGTCGCTAAGTTGTCCAACTCTTTATTAATGGTGACAAGTTTTCCAGAGTGGGACTACCCAGGCATATTAAAACCACCAATCCTTAAAATTTCATAATTCTGAAAAGGAAGCACTTTCTTACATTTCAGCATACAACTGAAATCTCCTCTCAATTTGTTGTTCATTGTTTAGTCACTAAGTTATGTTCCACTCTTTGCGACCCCATGGACTGCTGCACACCAGGCTTCCCTGTTTGTCACTATCTCCCTGAGTTTGCTCAAACTCATGTCGATTGAGTAGGTGATGCCATTCAACCATCTCATCCTCTGTCACCCCCTTCTCCTCTTGCCCTCAATCTTTCCCAGCATCAGGGTCTTTTCCAGAGAGTCAGTTCTTCAATCAGATGGCCAAAGTATTGAAGCTTCAGCCTCAGCATCAGTCCTTCCAATGAATATTCAGGGTTTATTTTCTTTAGGATTGACTGGTTTGATTTCCTTGCTGTCCAAGGGACTCTCAAGAGTCTTCTCCAGCATCACAATTAGAAAGCATCAATTCTTCAGCACTCAGCCTTCTTTATGGTCCAACTCTCACATCCATACATGACTACTGGAAATACCATAGCTTTGACTAAATGGACCTTTGGCAGCAAAGTGATGTCTCTGTTTTTCAATATGCTATTTAGATTTGTCATAGCTGTTCTTCCAAGGAGCAAGGTCTTTTAATTCCATGACTGCAGTCACTATCTGCAGTGATTTTGGAGCCCAAGAAAATGAAGTCTGCCACTGCTTCCATTTTTTTTCCCATCTATTTATGATAAAGTAATAGGACCAGATGCCATGATCTTAGTTTTTTGGATGTTGAGCTTTAAGCCAGCTTTTTCACCCTCCAGTTTGACTTTCATCAAGAGGCTCTTTAGTTCCTCTTCGCTTTCTGCCATTAGGGTAGTATCATCTACACATCTGAGGTTGTTGACATTTCTCCTGGCAGTCTTGATTCCAGTTTATGAGTCATCCAGCCTGGCATTTTCCATGATGCACTCTGCATATAAGTTAAATAAGTAGAGTGAAAATACACAGCCTTGATGTACTCCTTTCCCAATTTTGAACCAATCCATTGTTCCATGTCTGGATGTAACTGTTGCTTCTTGATCTGCATACAGGTTTCTCAGAGGCAGGTAAGGTGGTCTGGTATTCTCATCTCTTTAAAAATTTTCCAGTTTGTTGTGATCCACACAGTCAAAGGCTTTAGGGGGTAGTCAATGAAGCAGAAGTGGATGTTTTTCTGGAATTCTCTTGCTTTTTCAATGATCCAATAGATTGACAACTTGATCTCTGATTCCTCTGCCTTTTCTAAATCCAGCTTGTACATCTGGACATTCTCAGTTCATGTACTATTGAAGCCTAGCTTGAAGGATTTTGAGAATTACCTTGCTGACACATGGAATGAGCACATTTGTAGGGTAGTCTGAACATTGTTTGGCATTGCCCTTCTTTGGAATTGGAACGAAAACTGACCTTTTCCAGTCCTGTGGCCATTGCTAAATTTTCCTCTCAATTACCATTTGATAAAAAAAAAAGGTTGCAAAAGCAGTTTTACATTTAAGAAAGACCTATAGTCTTTAGCTCTATTAGGAACTATCTGGTGCAAAAGAGAAAAACTCTTGATATAAAAAAGTGTTTTCTTGAGGACTCCTAGCCCCACCCAACAAGGGTATTGTCTAGGAGCCCCTTATCAAGGTAGTAGATAATAGTACCAGTAGGTATAGTGAAAAGTCATATAGGTGGTGTCAGAATGCCTGAAGTTTAAGAGCTGTGAGGCCAGGTCTTCTGTGACTGTGAGATGAATTCATCAATCCATCTTATCCTGATGCCGCTGAACTTTTGATTGGTCTAACTCCTCTGAGTGTCTAATCATCAGATGACCTTTGAATATTACTTGGCTGTTGACAAGGAGAGAAAATACTGGTCACATGGTATTAGAGGAATCCAATCTGTGTGATGATGAATTTGTATTAAAAGCTATTCAATTAAGTTTTAGATTTTAAACATTAATCTTGAGACTTGGATAATGTGAATGTGCAACTGAAAACAGATTCATTGTTGGTTTGTTGGCAAAATCAGGATTCAATCTGCAAGCCTGAGGTTTACATGTGGGACTACAGGATGGGCATTGAGGTGACAACTGGCTTTCCCTGGGCTGAGGGGAACTGGCTGCCTCTGAAGGACCAGCTGGATCAGGTCCATTGTAGACAGTCATTCTGTGCTAGTCAATGCATATTTCAAGTAATGGCTAATGTGTCCTTGTCCGCCTCTCCAAATAACAAATAGTGAACTCAACATAAGGAATTATGAAATATTTGATGGTTGAGAATAGTTACTGTGGCAAAATGGTAATGCAGAAGACACAAGAGACATGAGTTTGATCCCTGGGTGGGAAGATCTCTTGGAGTAGGATAATGGCAACCCACTCCAATATTCTTACCTGGAAAATTCCATGGACCAAAGAGCCTGGCGGGCTATAGCCCATGGAGTCGCAAAAAGTCAGACATGACTGAGCATGCTAGAACACACACACACAGATGATTTTGGCAAACTAAAAAAGCGTGATTCGGTCCAACTTGGGTGGATATGGATATATGTGGTTTTCTTTAATTCTAGATAATTTTCTACTTACAACATTGCTGCGGCTGCTGCTGCTAAGTTGCTTCAGTCATGTCCGACTCTGTGCGACCCCGTAGACGGAAGCCCACCAGGCTCCCCCGTCCCTGGGATTCTCCAGGCAAGAACTCTGGAGTGGGTTGCCAACAACTTTCAAGGCTCTCCTACTCTTCCCTCTCCTCTCCTCCCCTTCTCACTCCTTTCCTCCCTCTCTTCTCTTTCTTTCTTCCACACATATTTGCAGACGACATGCTTTGGGTTATATCCTGTGCTGAGGGCAATGGATAAACAACACAGGTAACCACTATTCTCTTGCATCTTAAAACCCAGAGGAGTGGGGAGGGAGATTCAGATTAGTAGTCATACTAACCATGGTTAGTGCTTATTGAAAAGTTCTGTGTACCAGGCATTATTCGCAGGGCAGTACGAGTGCTGATTCATTTAGCCTTCATAGCAACACTATGAGAAAAACATTAGCATTATCCATTGCACAGACACGGAAACTGAAGTACAGAGAGACTGAGTAACTTGGCTGGCATCACACAACTAGTAAATGGAAAATGTGGACTTGAGCTTAAGTTGTCTGGTTCTTGAATCCAGATCCTTTAGTACTAACCATGTCCAACCCGAGAAGGACCATAAGAGGGGAAATAAAAGGGTGACACAGGACTTAGAAGAGAGAGGCTCCATGTGCTGTAATGGAGGTGACAGTGTGATATGCTTGGAGGAAAGAATGCCAAATGTCACAGGTAAAGGATGCAAGATCTTATTGATCAAGAAAAAAAAACTGCTCAGAACATGTAGATTCCAAATCCCCATGAAGATACTCAGCTATTGCCTGGGAGGGGAGAGAAATCCATCTGATTCTCAGAGGAACTTCTTTTGGCCATCATTGTGGGTACCCTGTTCCCTCCTGGCTGGGAGGTGCTGACACATTGCCTGCCTGCCCACCAAGGGTGAGTCTCAAGTAACAGCCAACACATTCCTGTGTGTGTACAGTCAGGGCGAGGGGAATTGAAGGGCAGTTTCCCAGGAGTGTCATCCCTGGCAGGGCTGAGCCTCACGCCTGTGTGGAGACTTCCTCCTGCTGCCTCCAATCCAGTCTTCCCTGCCTGATGGGGAGGTAGGAGAAGATTCCGAAGAGGGTGACCTCTGAAGGGTGAGTGAGCGTTTGTATGTGATAGCAGTGATGGGGAAGGGAAAAGGGAGAAGGAACACCTGGGGAACTTCAGGCAGTTGGACAGGGATGGGGGGCTGATGGGGCCTAAAGCAAGAGGCAAGGCTGGAGGAATAATCAGATTCCAGAGTATGCAGGGCCTTGCAAGTACGACTGAGTTTTAGCGATGTTCTGTGAGCAACGGAACGTTCTGGACACCTTTGGAAAGGCCCTGTATAATAGTTCTGATTCAATTACTAAACATTTTCTATAAACCACGGGCTGCACTAACTACAAGCTATTTATTCCTCACAACAGCTAATAGTATGGGTTCTATCATTCACCCTATTTTACAGATGAGAAAACTAAGGAACAGTGAAATAAAGAAACATGCTCAAGGATACTCATCTGTCAAGTGGGGGAGCTGAGTTTGAAATTCTAACTTCAGGGTCTGAATGTCTACCCCATATGTCATGTCCCTGAATGGATGGGTTGGAGTGGCCCAGGCTGTTGGCAGTTAGAAGCCCCTATCATGGGTAGATTTCTGCATGTTTGTCCAGATCTCCCTCACCTTTGTCTTGAATCAGCTGAGAAGCTGAAAATTCCATTCCCTGCAATTCGGTTTCAGGGCGCGTCTGACTGAGACGAGATGAATTCGAGTTTAATCTTGCATGCCTAACGAAGTCGCCGAGGTATCTCAAAAATTCTCCTGCTTCTATTAGTGAGATAGTGTGTGAGGCTTATTTCCACTGACAGGCAGTTTTATCATTATTTTTTAAAGCAGGGACTTGTCTCGAATAGTTCAGGCGGTGTCAAAAGGAGAGATAACAAACCTCCGAGAATAAAATGTCAGTGCTGGAAAGGAGCTAAACATCAGCTGGTCCAACCCCCTCAATATACAGAGAGGACAGGGCTGTCCCATGGCGCCTTCTACTACACTCATAGCTGACTATGGCAGTTGCCCTTCTGGCTGCCCAGGGAGCAGTGAGAGAAGACAAAGAGATTTGGCTGGGGGCCGTGGGTGGCAGGCTGAGCTTGAATTCTGGTTCTGCCAAAGTTTTTTTTACTAGTTGTGGGATGTCACTTCACCTTTCTGAAATTCAAAATTCTCGCTTCTAAAATGAGATAAGAGAAATGCTTTCCCGGGGTGGTTGTGAAGATTAAGTGCTTATTACAATGCCTGGGGGAAAGTCGTGTTCATCTCTCAGTCTTGTCTGACTCTTTGTGACCCGGTGAACTGTAGCTCGCCAGGCTCCTCTGTCCATGGAATTCTCCAGGCCAGAATACTGGAGTGGGCAGCTATTTCGTTCTCCAGGGGATCTTCCCAACCCTGGGATCAAAGCCAGGTCTCCTGCATTGCAGACAGATTCTTTACTGTCTGAGCCACCAGGGGCAGAGAAGGCACCCAATACATAAAGTTTCCTGCCCCCAAGGTAGCTGAAAGACAGGAAGGAGAACAAGACCTGACCTTGAGGAACTGACTACTCAGCAAGGGAGACAGCTCTGCAAACAAATGTGCTCCTTGCTGGGACAGAAGGATGTAGAAAATGTTGGGAGAGTGAGAGGAGGAAAGGCTTAGGGAAGTGAGGGACTGCTCTGAATAGGTAATATTTACTGGGGCTTTGACGGATGGGTAGGAGTTCACCATGTCGGTGTCAGAGAAAAGATTTCCAAGATGAAGAGGCAACGTGATGACCACAACGATGATGATGACAATAATAAAGGAGGAAAGGAAGAGCTGCAAACTCCTCTGCAGGTTGAATCCACAGATGAGCTTGCTTTGTCTAGTTTAAAGGTTTAAATGTGAATGCATCGCTTCTCCAGTTCTCCACAAGCCCCACCACTGCCCTGGTTCCTTCCTCCTTAAGTCCTTCAGTCTAACATCTCAGGCATTTGCATTTGGGATCCCTAAGAACATAGTGGTGAAGAGCATAGACTTTGGGACAAAAGAGACCTGAGTTCCAACTACTCCATGTGATGATGTAAGATCCATAAAATGATGAGCGTGTTTGTACCTACTTATTTGGATGGTTTGAGAGCGAAGTGACACCATGGCACCTGGCCAGGAAGGGAGCCCCTCCTCTGCTGGATTTTGCACCAAATGACTTTGTGTTTTAGGGTGATTTTGGTGAATCCCAGGTTTGTAGGACAATTTTGTGTTTCATTCCAAGTTCTTATCATGGCATATGTGTCAGTTGGATCATCCGAGAACTAGATACCAGCATGGGATAAGAGACACAAGATTTATTTGGGGAAATGCTTGTGAAGGAGAAACGGTGAGAGCAGGTGTCCAGAAGGAGAGACTTCAGTCTGACGTGGGTCTGACATCTGTGAAAGGAGAGAGGAAAGGACGAGCCTCAGGTCGTAGTGTGGTTCTCAGGGAGCCTTGGTCAGGCTGCTGGCGAGACTTAGAGCCAAAGCTGCCTGTTAGAGGAGCCTAGTCAGAGCAACAGCTGGGATCTTGTGCCCCTGCCCTTCCCCATTCCCTCAGTGCTCAGCCACTGACTGGGAGCAGCCTGGGGAACGTGGCCTGGCGGGGATGCTGTGGTGTGTACACAGGCGCTAAGTTTGGAGGATGCCAACAGAGTCCTCTCGAAGGAAGATCTGAGCAGAGCACCTCCATGATGGCTACAGGGAGCCTCAGGAGTGAGTACTTGTTCAGTGAATAGAACTGTCTCTGTAAGTCGAAGGTCAAGGCTCTGATGCTTGAGTAAAATAAGCGTTAATCAACATTGTTATGGGTGGATTGTGTCCCTTCAAAATCTGTATGCTTAAGTCTTAACCCCCGGTATGTCAGAGAAGGATTGTGTTTAGAGATAGGGCCTTCGGTGAGATAAATATGTTAAAATGGGCCACAGGAAATGGGCCCTAATCCAATATGATGGATATCTTTATAAGAAGGAGAAACTTGGGCACAGACACATACAAAGGATGACATGAAGACACAGGGAGAATTCAGCCCTCTAGAGAGTAAAGAGAGGCACTGGGAAGAAATCAGCCCTGCCAGTCCCTTGACCTTGGACTCCAGTTCCCAGAATAGTGAGAAAATAAACGTCTGTTGTTGAGGCCAGCCAGTCTGTGGTTCTCTGTTACAGCAGCCCCAGGAAAGCAATACAAACATCTAGCTAGATGCTACCAGGGACCCCCAGGAATGTAGGGCAGGGGCCTTGCTCTTTGTTAACAGGGAGAACAATTTACCGATTTTTAAAAATCCATTTATTGAGCATGGGCCCTTACTATATATATGTTTTCCCTATGGCTTCCATAATATTACCACAAACTGGGTGGCTTAAAACAATAGAAATTTATCCTCTCACAGTTAGGAAGCCAGGAGTCTGAAATCAAAGTGTTTGTAGGGTTGATTCCTTCTGGAGGTTCTGAGAGACCAGCTATGCCACGACCGTCCCCCAGCTTGCGGAGGCTGCTGGCCGTCCCTGGTGTTTCTCGGCTTGTGTACACACCACTCCAGTATCTGCCTTCATCATCACATTACTTCTTTGTTTCTCTGTGTGCCCTTTTCTGTCTCTTTTAAGGACGTTCTCATTGGATTTAGGGCCCACGCTAACCCAGTATAATCTCATCTTGACCCTTGTCCTAATTGTACCTGCAAAGACCCTATTTCCAAATAAGGTCATATTCCAAGGTCTGAGTGGATATGAAATTTTGAAGGGACACTATTCACCCTATTACACCATATTTTATTTAATTATCTTATTTTTTAAAACTTACCTTATTTTTTTAAAATGGTATTTTGGTTTTGAACATTCCTATATGGACAGGGAGGCCTGGCGTGCTGTGATTCATGGGGTCGCGGAGAGTCGGACACGACTGAGCGACTGAACTGAACTGAACTGATATGGTAAGCAAAGTCAATACAGGTGAAGAAATGGAAGTTCAGAGAGGTGGTTATTTGTCCAAGGTCACACCTCTGGTATGTCATGGTAATGTCTGGTAATGCACATGAACTGTGCATTCCAGTTAAGTCTCCATGCTCATGCTATTATTACTCTGCTGTTTTCTGCTATTGTGCTGTTATATGCCATGTATCTGTTACACTTCTTCAGGAAGAAAGGAATCCTAATAGGATCATCCTATACTCTTGCCCAAGCACCCATTGATCGAATTTATACTGCCATAGCTTAATTTTGCCGGCAATAGAACTTTACATAATGGAATCTGACAACAGGTATTCTTTTGTGTCTAGGCTTCTTTCAGTCAACATAATGTTTTTGAGATCTATGTTTGTCATTGTATGTATCAGTTCTTTGCTCTTTTTTATTGATGAATATTATTATCCTATAGAAATATATTATGATTTGTTTTTGATGAACATTTGGATAATTTCCAGGTTTTGGTTGTTATTAATAGAGCTGCTATGAACATTCTTATGAAAGCCCTTTTGTGGGCACAAGTTTTTGTTTCTCTTTCATCCTTAGGAGTGAAATTGTTGGATCATTTCAAGTGTGTGTTTAACTTACTGCTAAACTGTTTTCCAGAGAGGTTGCTAACATTTTACCAATAATGTATGAGAGTTCCAGTGGTTTATTATACTCACCAGTATTTGAGGTTGCTGCTGCTGCTGCTGCTGCTAAGTCGCTTCAGTCGTGTCTGACTCTGTGCGACCCCATAGACAGCAGCCCACTAGGCTACCCTGTCCCTGGGATTCTGCAGGCAAGAACACTGGAGTAGGTTGCCATTTCCTTCTCTAATGCATGAAAGTGAAAAGTGAAAGTGAAGTTGCTTAGTCATATCCGACTCTTAGCGACCCCGTGGACTGCAGCCTTCCAGGCTCCTCCATCCATGGGATTTTCCAGGCAAGAGTACTGGAGTGGGGTGCCATTGCCTTCTCCGGTATTTGAGGTTCAGCTCAGTTCAGTTCAGTCGCTCAGTGTCCGACCCTCCGCGACCCCATGAATCACAGCACGCCAGGCCTCCCTGTCCATCACCAACTCCCGGAGTACACTCAAACTCATGTCCATAGAGTCCGTGATGCCATCCAGCCATCTCATTCTCTGTCGTCCCTTTCTCCTCCCACCCCCAATCCCTCCCAGCATATGACTCTTTTCCAGTGAGTCAACTCGTCACATGAGGTGGCCAAAGTATTGGAGTTTCAGCTTTAGCATCAGTCCTTCCAATGAACACCCAAGATCAATCCGTTACCAATCTTCAATTCTAGCCTTTCCAGTAGGCATGAAGTGGTATTTCATTGCAAATTTAACTTGCATTTCCAAGAAGATTCATAATCTAGAGCATCTTTTCATATAGCTTGTTGGCTATTTGAGTATCTTTTTTGTGAAATATACAGTTAAACCTATTGCCATTAACATTTTTTTATTATGGGTGGTATAACTTGTTAACGGATTCTGGATACAAGTTCCTTGTCAGATATATGTATTGTGAATATTTTCTCCCAGCCTGTGACTTGCCTTTTCATGTTCTTAATGATATCTTTTGAAGAATAGAAGTTTTTAGTTTCAAGAAGTTTAATCTCTCATTTAAAACACTTTATGGTTATTGTTTTGGGTTTTTTTTTTGTCTTGTCTGTGGAATATTTGTCTAAATCAAGTTTCAAATATATTGTCCTATGATTTGTTTGAGAAGTTTTAGTATTTTTAGCTTTTAGGTTTGGTTAGGTCTGTGATCCGTCTGGAATTAAGTTTTGTGTTTGGTATAAGGTAAAGTTTGAGGGCCCTCTAAATCCACAATTAAATGATTTATTAACGTGCTGTGAATAATGATGTTAATAATAAAGATAAAAATAACAACAGCAATATAAAGCTAATAGGTCTCAGGATTCTTGCAGATACAAATGACACGAAACTCCAACTCATAGTTTAATAAGAAAAGGGAGATATATTGGCTCATGTAAGTGCAAAAGTTCAGGAGAAAATTTAACGGTTCATAGTTGATTTTTATAAGTACTAGGGCATGGAAGTGGAGAAGGCAATGGCAAACCACTCCAGTACTCTTGCCTAGAAAATCCCATGGATGGAGGAGCCTGGTAGGCTGCAGTCCGTGGGATCGCTATGGGTTGGACACAACTGAGTGACTTCACTTTCACTTTTCACTTTCACACACTGGAGAAGGAAACGGCAACCCACTCCAGTGTTCTTGCCTGGAGAATCCCAGGGACAGGGGAGCCTGGTGGGCTTCCGTCTATGGGGTCACACAGAGTCGGACACGACTGAAGTGACTTAGCAGCAGCAGCAGCAGCAGGGCATAGAAGAATTGGACAGCAATTGATTCAAGAGATTTCTAAAGAGTGGTGAACATATAGGTATGGTTAGATCTGGGGGCTTGAATGGTGAGATCATTTAGTTTCTCTCTCTCCCCTCATCTCAGATCTTCTCTCTTCAATGTGGTCTACAGTTTCTTCCCTCGTGGTGGTAAGATGATAATGAGCAAGTCCAGGCTTACATCTCACCCTATCAGCAACTGCAACTCCTCAATAGTTTGATGGATTACATTTTAATGATTTTTAAAAACTGAGCTTCTAAAATGCTTTGGTTTAGAGTAATGCCATCTTTCAGCTTGCAGCTGATGCCCCAGAAGGCTTGGAAGACCTTGCTGTCAGGTTATCCAAGTGTGAGTTTGTATTCTCTCCATCTCTCCATCCTTTCCATGAAAAAGCCTTGAGTGTTTGGTAGGTCCCTGGGAAGAAGTGATTCAGAGCTCTGGATTCAGATATATTCAGTTTCTACTTTCACATTGTATTGGTTGTGTGACTTTGGGCAAACTGTTTGACCTCTCTGAGATGCAATTTCCTTAACTGAAAAAAGGGAATAATAATAGTACAGCTTTCAGGATTGTTGTAGAAGGAAAACGGGATTTCCACGGGGGAGATAAACATACAAGTTCAAGCTTCAGTACTTCAGACTAATCATGACACAGATAATTTGAAAATATCTAAATTATAGACTTCAAGAGAGGTTCAGGGAGCCACTCCTCCACTAGCTCTGGCATGCTCTGTCCAGCAGATACTGTACACGAGCATCACCAGCCAAAAGAGAAATGATGCTTTGATCATATAAAAGCACTCTGCTCACCCCTTCCCCCAAATGCAGGGTTCTCAGATAAAAATTGGCGTGAGAACACAAACTGGGGGTTCCTAGTTCCTTAATCCCTAACTTGAAGGCAGCTAGTTGGTCAAGGGAAGGTCACTCAGACTTACCACCCAGGCTGGAGCATGCAGGCAAGGAGCACAAACAAAAATTCTGGCTGGTAGGGAGGGGTGTTTCCCACTTGTAGATAGAAGAGGAGAGATGGGTCTGCAGTGCTCAAGGGCTGCTATTTGGAAAAACAAATAAAGAGGGATAGAGGCAGAGAGGGTGGGCTGTGCACTGTGCATTGGCAGCAGCTGTTAACACCATTACCTGCTCACTAGGAAAATTTGATCTCATTCATCACTGGAGCAGCAAGTGTGGCAACTGAGGTATGAGCAGAAGCTCTCTACTCAGAACTTCCTTGCAATAGGTGAAGGAGAAAAGGGGAAACAACTGTCTCTTAAAAAAACCCCAAAACAACCCTTTTAATTCAAAACAGTTTTCTGACCTTTGAAAGCCAAACTCAAATTAACATAGTGTTGCTAAGTAGAGAGAATTTCCTGCTGGGTCTTCTGTAATGAATAAACACCATTCATTTGTAATTAGCAGCACCCAGCTGCATAAAGGCAATTAATATGCTAACATGAATTAAAACAGTAGGTCTCCTTAAGAAGGCAAAACATCAAGGCTTCCTTGGTTTACTCCTGTTTTGTGATGCTGAAATTGCAGGAGCTTTTTCCTCAGCTTTCCTCTGATATTAACTGCACCCGTGTGTGGAATATCAAGGTTTCCATAATGCAAGGGCATTGCCAGGGAATGCACTGCCCCGACCATGGCCACCTTCTCTTCTGCACCCTTGAGTTTTTATTCTCTATCCAGAGGCGCTATTGGCTCATGTAATTGGAAAGTCCAGGAGATTTATCTCACTGCACATTTTACTTTGGTTTCATTAACAATTTGTGATTTGTTCTTGCCTCTTTGAAGAAAGCGTTCTAAGTAATCTATTATGTGGGAAAGTTCGGATTCCCAAAAGCCTTTGATAGCCCTATCTGGGAGAAGCTGGCCTCAGGCTGGGAGTTAGCTTTGCCATCCTTCCAAGGGGACCCAGGGATTTGGGGTTGGCAGTATCTTTTATCTGTGGGATGGACTCAAATAGCCTCACCAGCTTCTGATGTTAGCATTTTATAGGTCATTAATCATCTACTGAAACTGGGCCCCCGAAGTCCTTTCCCAATTGGTCTGGAGGACTGTTTCTTTAAAAAGATGCAATTTTCAGATGTATGGGCTTTTGAAGGAATACATGCCTTGCATATGCCAACAAGAGCCTATAATCTTATTTTCATCCTTCGTTTGCTGAACCAATCCTTTTTTATCACATGCAGGGAAACTTCAATTTTGGTCAAAGTATTAAGAATTCTGAATTACAGTAAAAGCATCCAAATCAATGACCCACGAAGGCACAGCCACCAAGTGACCGGGAAGGAGGCTGCGAAAATTTCATCATTGCAGGAGGCCTGTAGCCTCTGCAGCTCGATGTCATCGGGACAGGACAAACACTGGGGAGACTACAGATCCGAGTTCCAGTGCTGCCTCAACCACTTAGGAGCTGCACATTTAGCTCCTCAACCCTCGGTTTCCTGAGGATGACAGGCCCTGCACAAAGGATGCTCTGACAATTGTACTTTGCCCAGGACATAAAAGAAAGTTCAACAAATAACTTTAATTATTACAAGAGGTAGTGAGGCACAGTGAAGTGAGCTTTTGAAGTCAAACTGACCTGGATTTAAAGACCAATTGCTCTTATTACCACCATGACCTTCAGGGCTTCATTTAACCTCTCTGAGAGTCAATTTCTTCATGTGCTAGTTGAGGATGATGTATCAGACTTTAGAGGACTGTCGGGAGATAATTGAAACTGTATATTCATAAACATCAAGCTTGGTTCCTGAAACATTAATAGGTGTTTAATAAACCTTGGTTTTCTTTGATTACTAGTTTTGGAGAAGCAAAGTAGTAGAGAAGGGCAGAAAGATAAGGCTTGGATCTTGGCCACATCCCTGATGCGCTGTTTAATTCATGGCCAATTATATACCCTCGATTAGCCCTAGTTCCCTTCGCTGTAAGCAGGAGAATATAATATCATTTATGACAGGATTAAATGAGAAAGTACGGTTAGTATGTGGCACAAAGCAAGAACCACTCATACTCACTGAGTGCTTACTCTGTACCAGAGGCTATTCTAAGTACTTTACATGTATTAATTTATTGGCTCCTTCCCTCTGAGCCACACAACATGCAACCCAGTGGCTGCTCAAATGTGTGTGTGCACAGTCATGTCTGACTCTTTACGACATCATGGACTGACTGTAGACCACCAGGCTCCTCTGTCCATGGAATTTTCCGGCAAGAATACCGGAGCTGGTTGCCATTTCCTTCTCCAGGGGATCTTCCCCTCCCACCTGCACCTCTTGCATCTCCTGCCTTGGCAAGTGGATTGTTTACCAGTAGTGGCACCTTGGAAGCCCATGAATTCATTAAATCTGCATAAAAATCTTGGGGCTGTTATTAGGCCCATTGTACAAATAAGGAAATTAGAGCTCTGAGAGTTATGTCCAAGGTCATTTGCTAGTGAGTACTGGGGGTTGAATTTAAAATATAGGCAATCTGGCTCCAGATTCCAGATTCTTAACTATTGGATTATATATGAGTTTGTTCTCATCTTGGAAATTTTAAAGATTTGTAAATGAATTTGGAAGGGAATTGACAGAACTCTCTGGCCATGTTGAATCACTGTGTCATGGACTGTGTGTAGGCAGGGCCTTCATCCTTCAAGCCTCTTTTCCCCTGGCCACTCAGACCCCAGTCTCCAACACTGGCCCTGATCACACCAGGAAGACCATGCCTACATCCAGTCCGTGACACAGTGATTCAACATGGCCAGAGAGCTCTTTTTATCGACTCCCTTCCAAATCCATTTACAAATCTTTAAAAGTTACAAGATGAGAACAAACTCATATATAACCCAACAGTTAAGAATTTGGGATCTGGAGCCAGATTGCCTATCTAAGGTCACACAGGGTGCAGAATCTCTAGGTTTGGCAGACAGGTAAATGGCAGGGAGGCCAGGTTTCAGAAGTAAGTCCCAGAGATAAGAGTAAGACCAAAGTTGGGATGGTGGGGGTGAGAATTCAGTCATGTTGCCCAGACTTTCAAAGAACAGAACCCAGATTCTGTCAGAGGTTCCAGGAAGCAGGAACTACTAGGCAGTCTCTTCAGGGAAACTTGGCTGGGTGAATTAGAACCAAGGCTTTTCTATTTCTCTCTATCCTGAGAGAGTCCCATTGGTTTGAATCAAACGGGAGCAGCAGTCTGCTTTGGTTGACACTTGTACTGTAATAACCAGGAAAGGCTGGCTAGCTATCTTACAGTAACAACCCCTTAACATCACCCCACCCCCAAATCTCGGTTTCTTAAACAATAAAGGCTTATTTCTTACTCATATCACGGTCTGGGTAAAAACTGGGTAGCTCTCCTGGGGTTCTCTTCTAAGCAGCAATTCAGGGATCCTGCCCACCTCTGCCATGTGACCCTGCCACCTTCATCATGGCACCTTAGTGGTTGCTATAGAAGGGGGAAAGAGAATGTGGGTGCAACTTGGGTTTTTTTTGGGGGGGCCATACTTGAAGGTGGCATTCATCAGTGCCCTATACCTTCCACTGACAGAATATCGTAATATGGGCTCAACTTCATAGCAAAGGAGACTAGAAAATGTAGTCTCCCCTTATATCAAGGAAGAATATCTAGCTATTTTCTGCCACATGCACCAATAGTGCGTGCAGTGGGGTAGAGTACTTCCTCGAAGAAAAATCATGGCCGTGCATAACCAAAGCATAGGAATGCTGTAGGCAGAAACAAGGAAATCTAAGAGGGCTTCCTGGTGGAGATAGTGCTTAAGCGTCAACAATAGGAAGTAGCTCGGTGAAGAGGGAGGGGCAGAGGAAGCAATCTCAGATGGGATATCAGCATGCAGGAAGGCCTGAGCAAGGGAGAAAACATTCCTCTGCCCTTTGGGGAGCATGTTTGGTTCATTGTGGCTGGTATACAGAGTGAGGAAGGGCTGGGGAGAGAAGACCAGAGGGCAGATTGTGAAGGGCTCACTAGGTGCCTCTAAGGAGATAGGGCATTGCTGCATGAGAAATAGGGGGCTATGGGAGAATTCAGGAATGGGGGCGCATGATCAGATTATCAGTTCAGAGCTCTTTGGCTCTGGTGAGTTGCACAGGGGCAGGGTGAGCGGAAGCTGACAAAGCCCTCACCTCAGGTGACCTCAAGTGGGATATGAATCCTCCTTTGAACGCGTGACTTCTAGCGAGCCTGACCTCACAACCTAGAGGCACATGTCCAGTATCTGGCTTATAGATATGCCCTACAGGAAGATCTTTTAAGTTTATTTTAAAAATTTGAAACAGTGGACAGCATTTATGAATTAGGAGGTCTCACATAAAAATCCAGGTGTCCAGATGTATTAGTTCGCTTGGGCTGGCATAACAAAATACCATACACTGGGTGGTTTAAACAAGAGCAATTTATTATCTGGCAGTTCTAGAGGCTGTGGGTCCAAGATCAAGGTGTCAGCAGGGTTGGTTTCTGATGCAGCCGCTCTCCTTTGCTTGCAGAAGGCTGCCTTTTTGCTGTGTCCTCACGTGACCTTTTTTCTGCACATGGTATCTGTTCCTCTTCTTATAGGGACATCAGTCCAATTGGATTAGGGTCACCCTTATGATCTCATTAAACCTTAGTTACTGCCTTAAATAGCCCTGTCTCCAAATATGGTCACATTAGCGGTTAGGGCTTCAATGTATGGGTTTCACCATAATTTTAGTTCATAACAGCAGATTTCAGTTATCCATTGAACAAATGTCTATTGAGCACTCATTACATGCCAGACATGGCTCCAGGTAATTAGGATATAGCAGTAAATAAAACAAAACCTGCCTTTGTGGGCAATATAAGTGAGAGGTGATATACGCTATAAGAAAGAATATGAAGCAGAGTGAAGAAGGTCCTGGAGGGCTGGGGTATGAGGAGGGTAGATAGGAAGAGGGTAGTTAGTTGGAGTGAACCTCATTAAGAGAGTGTAGATTAGAGCAAACAACACCTGAGTTGGTGAGGGGATGAGCCATGGGGATGTCTGGGGTGAGAGCTTGTCAGGGAGCATGTGCAAAGGCCCAGAGATGAGAGTGTGGCTGGTGTGTTTCAGAATCGGCAGGATGACAGCGTGCACGGGACAGAGCAAGTGGGGTGGGAGTAATGGGAAATGAGGACACAGAAATGGTGGCAACAGGGGAAGAGGAGCCAATCATGAGAGTCTTTAAAGCTTTTGCAGGACGTTAGCTTTTACTCTGAGTGAAATGGGCTCCTAAAAAAATCAGATGACTAGCTACACTGGGCCCGATTCCTCTAGGGCAGCAGGTGACTGGAGCTCAGCATCAGCTTTCTCCTTGGCATTTCCCCTCCTATTTGACACAGTCTCTGCTACTCCCTACCGCACCCACCCTGGCAAGCTTCATTCATGGATGATTCTCGGATGGCCCCTCAAGGCATTAAAGGATGTAGTTCCTGTTTTGCAGATTAATGTGTCCCAGGCAATGGCATTCTTAGGAATTCCTTTGAGTGAAAACTTAGCTCTGTCTGCAGAGAAAACACATGCATCACGGGGGCCCCTTCCAGTCTGGATTGATGCTGGCTGGATCACAAGTCGTTAGAGGCAAATTGAATCTGGTGTGGAAAGATCCATCACGACCCCCACCTTGTCAACTTGTCTCACACTTCAGAGACTCCTCCTACACAGTGTTTTGGAAGCACTTGGCACCAGTGTGGGGCTTAATTAAAAGACTCTGCTTCCCTCCACTGAGGATGGATGGTCTGGGCTGGGCTGGGAAGATGACACAGGATTCCCCTGTCTCCTCAGCAAGGCTGGTCGAATTAGCCCTGTTACCAGTGCTAGGGCTGCGCTGGTTACTTGGAAAACTGCGTGTCTTAGGAGGAAAAGCTTAAAAGTGGATGTGTCTTCACATGGGGAAGCTTTGACACAATGTTGGTGGAGGCAGAAGATCTTGCAGGAGCTTTCAGAGCTATGATCCTGGGCCTGAGTCCAGCCCTGGCATTGGAATGAAGGTTGTGGATGGGCATGATCATAGAAGAGCTGAACCTGACCTACAAATATTGGTCAGATTCCTGATTCTCAGAAATGGTGTGAGGTAGGGACTTTTGTCTCCATCC